>NC_032012.1:9995469-9998069 GCF_001865875.1 Lupinus angustifolius
TCCTAATCCTAATCATAATCCTAATCCTAATCCTAATCCTAATCCTAATCCTAATCCTAATCAAATTCCCAATCCAAACACTAGTCCGAATCCTAATCATAATCCTAATCCTAATCCTAATCCTAATTCTAATCCTAACCCTAATCATAATTGTAATTGTAATCTGAATCCTAATACTAATCTTGATCCTAATCGTAATACTAATCTTAATCCTAATTCAAATCCTCATCCTAATCATAATACTAATCCTAATACTAATCCTACTCCTAATCATTATCCTAATACAAATCCTCGTCCTTATACTAATCCTCATCCTCATCCTTATCCTCGTCCTAATCCTAATCTTAATCCTAATCCAAATTGTAATCCTAATCCTACTCCTAATCGTAATCCGAATCCTATTCCTAATCCAAACCCTCATCCTCATCCTCATCCTAATCCTAATCCTAATGCTAATCCCATCCTAAACCTAATCCTAATCCTAACCCTAATCGTAATCCTAGCCCTAACCCTAACCCTGGCCCTAATCCTAATCCTAATCCTAATCCCAAAACTACTCCAAATCCTAATGCTAATTGTAATCCAAATCTTCATTCTAATCCTACTCCTAATCCTAATTGTTATCCAAATCGTAATCCTATTCCTAATCCTAATCCCAATCGTAATCCTAATCCTAATCCTAGTCCTAATCCTAACCCTAACCCTGACCCTAACCTTAATCCAAATCCTAATCGTAATCCTCATCCTAGTCCGAATCCTAATCCTAGTCCTAATCCTAATCCTAATCCCAATACTACTCCAAATCCTAATCCTAATCCTATTCCTCATCCTCACGCTCATCCTCATCTTAATCCTAATCGTAATCCAAATATTAATTCTAATCCTAATCCTATTCCTAATCCCAATCCTAATCCTAATCAAATTCCCAATCCAAATACTAGTCCGGATCCTAATCATAATCCTAATCCTAATCCTAATCCTAATTCTAATCCTAATCCAAATCCTAGCACTAACCGTAATTATAATCGTTATCCGAATACTAATACTAATCTCGATCCTAACAGTAATCCTTATCTTAATCCTAATCCAAATCCTAATCCTAGTCATAATACTAATCCTAATACTGATCCTACTCCTAATCATTATCCTAACCCAAATCCTCATCCTAATCCTAATCCTCATCCTCATCCTCATCCTGATCCTATTCCTCATCCTCATCCTCATCCTCATCCACATCCTCATCCTCATCCTCATCCTCATCCTCATCCTCATCCTAATCCTAATCCTAATCCGAGTTGTAATCCTAATCTTATTCCTAATCCTAACCCTAATCCTATTCCTAATCCTAACCCTAATCCTATTCCTAATCCAAACCCTCATCCTCATCCTCATCCTCATCATAACCCTAATCCTAATCCTAATCCTAATCCTAATCCTAATCCGAATCCGAATCCTAATCCTAATCCGAATTCTAATCCTAATCCTAATTCTAATCCTAATCCAAATCCTAACACTAATCGTAATTATAATCATTATCCGAATCCTAATACTAATCTCGATCCTAACAGTAATCCTTATCTTAATCCTAATCCAAATCCTAATCCTAGTCATAATACTAATCCTAATACTGATCCTACTCCTAATCATTATCCTAACCCAAATCCTCATCCTAATCCTAATCCTCATCCTCATCCTAATCTTAATCCAAATCCTAATCCTAGTCCTAATCCTAATCCTCATCCTCATGCTCATCCTTATCCTAATCCTAATCCTAATCCGAGTTGTAATCCTAATCCAATTCCTAATCCTAACCCTAATCCAAACCCTCATCCTCATCCTCATCCTCATCCTCATCCTCATCCTCATCATAACCCTAATCCTAATCATATTCCCAATCCTAAACCTAATCCTGATCCAAATCCTAATCCTAATCCCAAGACTACTCCAAATCCTAATCCTAATCCTAATCCTATTCCTCCTCCTCACCCTGATCCTCATCTTAATCCTAATCGTAATCCAAATCTTAATTCTAATCCTACTTCTAATTCTAATCGTTTTCCAAATCGTAATCCTATTCCTAATCCTAATCTTAATCCAAATCCTAATCCTAGTCCTGTTCCTCATCCTAATCCTAATATCCTAATCTTAATCCAAATCCTAATCCTAGTCATGTTCCTCATCCTAATCCTAATCATAATCCTAATCCTAATATTAATCCTAATGATAATCATATTCTTCATCATCATCTTAATCCTAATCCTAATCCTAATCCTAATCCTAATCAAATTCCCAATCCAAACACTAGACCGAATCCTAATCATAATCCTCATCTTAATCCTAATCCTAATTCTAATCCAAATGCTAATCCTAACCTTAATCGTAATTATAATCGTAAACCGAATCCTAACACTAATCTCGATCCTAACAGTAATCCTTATCTTAATCCTAATTCAAATCCTAATCCTAGTCATAATACTAATCCTAATATTGATCCTACTCCTAATCATTATCCTAATCCAGATCCCCGTTCTAATCCTAATCCTAATCCTCATCCTCATCCTCATCCTCATCTTAATCCTCATCCTCATCCTAATCCACAT
>NC_032012.1:9998169-9999535 GCF_001865875.1 Lupinus angustifolius
CCCTAATCCTATTCCTAATCCAAACCCTGATACTCATCCTCATCCTCATCATAACCCCAATCCTAATCATAAACCTAATCCTAATCCTAATCATAATCCTGATCCAAATCCTAATCCTAACCCTAACCCTAACTCTAACCTTAATCCTTATCCTACTCCAAATCCTAGTCCTAATCCTAATCCTAATCCCAATACTACTCCAAATCCTAATCCTAATCCTAATCCTATTCCTCCTCCCCACCCTCATCCTCATCTTAATCCTAATCGTAAACGTTTTCCAAATCGTAATCCTCCTCCTAATCCTAATCTTAATCCTAATCCTAATCCTAGTCCTGTTCCTCATCCAAATCCTAATCATAATCCTAATCCTAATCCTAATGATAATCATATTCCTAATCACCATCCTAATCCTAATCCTAATCCTAATCCTAATCAAATTCCCAATCCAAACACTAGTCCGAATCCTAATCATAATCCTAATCCTAATCCTAATCCTAATTCTAATCTTAATCATAATCCTAACCCTAATAGTAATTGTAATCGTAATCCAAATCCTAATACTAATCTTGATCCTAATCGTAATACTAATCTTAATCCTAATCCAAATCCTCATCCTAATCATAATACTAATCCTACTCCTAATCATTATCCTAATAAAAATCCTCGTCCTTATCCTAATCCTAATCCTCATCCTCATCCTTAGCCTCGTCCTAATCCTAATCTTAATCCTAATCCAAATTGTAATCCTAATCCTACTCCTAATCCTAATCCGAATCGTATTCCTAATCCAAACCCTCATCCTCATCCTCATCTTAACCTTAATCCTAATGCTAATCCTAATCCCAATACTACTCCAAATCCTAATCCTAATTGTAATCCAAATCTTAATTCTAATCCTAATCCTAGTCCTGATCATAATCCTAATCCTAGTCGTAATCCCAATACCACACATATCCCTAATCCTAATCCTAATTGAAATCATAATCCTAATCCTACTCCCAATCCTAACCGTAATCCTAATCCTAGTCGTAATCGTAATACAAAACCTAGTCGTAATCCTAATCCTATTCGTAATCCTAATCCTCTTTCTCATCATTGTCCTCATCCTCATCCTCATCCTTATCCTCATCCTCATCCTCATCCTCATCCTCATCCTCATCCTCATCCTCATCCTCTTCCACATCCTCATCCTCATGCTCATCCTCATCCTCATCCACATCCTAATCCTAATCCTAATCCTAACCCTAATCCTAATCCTAATCCTAATCCTCATCCTCATCCTCATGCTCATGCTCATACTAATCCTAACCCTAACCCTAATCCTAATCTTCATCCAAATCCTCATCCTCATCCTCATCCTCATCCT
>NC_032012.1:9999635-10001083 GCF_001865875.1 Lupinus angustifolius
TAATCCTAATCCTAATCCTAATCCTAATCCTAATCCTAATCCTAATCCTAATCCTAATCCTAATCCTAATCCTAATCCTAATCCTAATCTTAATCTTAATCCTAATCCTAATCCTAATCCTAATCCTAATCCTAGTCCTAATTCTATTCCTATTCCTCATCCTCATCCTCATGCTCATCCTGCTCATCCTAATCCTAGTCCTAATCCTAATCTTAATCCTAACCCTAAGCCTAATTCTCATCCTCATGCTCCTCCTCATCCTCCTCCTCATCCTTATCCTCATCCTCATGCTCCTCCTCATCCTTATCCTCATCTTCATTCTTGTCCTCAACCTAATCCTAATCCTAATTCTAACCATAACCCCAATCCTATTCCTAATCCTAATCCAAATCCTCAACCTCATCGTCGTCCTCATCCTCATCCTCATCCTCATCTTAATCCTAATCCTAATCCTAATCCTAATCCTAATCCTAATCCTAATCCTTATCCTAATCCTCATCCTAATCTAATCCTAACAGTAATCCTAATCCTAATCCTCTTCCTAATCCATATCCTCATCCTAATCCTAATCCTAACCCTAATCCCAATCCTAATCCTCGTCCTAATCCTCATCCTCATCCTCATCCTCATCCTCATCCTCATCCTCATCCTCATCCTCATCCTCATCCTCATTCTCATCCTCATCATCATCATCATCGTCATCCCAATCCCCAACCTCATCCTCATCCTAATCCTAATCTTTATCCTCATCCTCATCCTCATCCTCATCCTCATCCTCATCCTAATCCTAATCTTTATCCTCATCCTCATCCTCATCCTGATCCTCATCCTCATCCTTATTCTCATCCTCATCCTCAACCTCATCTTGATCCTCATCCTCAACCTCAATCTCATCCTCATGTTGAACCTCATCCTCATCATCATCCAAATCCTCATCCTCATCCTCATCCTCATCCACATCCAAATCCTAATCCTCATACTCATCCTCATCCTCATCCACATCCAAATCCTAATCCTCATCCTCATCCTCATCCTCATCATCCTCCTATCCTCATCGTCGACCTCATCCTCACCCTCATACATATCCTCATCCTCATGCTCATCCTGCTCATCCTAATCCTCATCCTAATCCTAGTCCTAATCCTAATCTTAATCCTAACCCTAAGCCTAATTCTCATCCTCTTCCTCATCCTCATCATCATCCTCATCATCATCCTCATCCTCATCCTCGTCCTCATCTTCATCTTGAGCATAATCATCATCCCCATCATCATCATCATCATCCTCATCCTCATCCTCTTCCTCATCCTAATCCTAACCCTAACACTTATCCTAATACTGATCCTCATCCTCATCCTCATCCTCATCATCATCCTCATCCTCATCCTCATCCTCATCCTCATCCTCATCCTCATCCTCATCCTCATCCTCATCCTCATCCTCATCCT
>NC_032012.1:10001183-10003127 GCF_001865875.1 Lupinus angustifolius
TCATCCTCATCCTCATCCTCATCCTCACCCTCATCGTCATCCTCATCCTAATGCTCATCCTAATCCTAACCCTAACCATAATCCTAATCCTCATCCTCATCCTCACTCTCATCCTCATCCTAATCCTCATCTTCATCCTCATCCTCATCCTCATCCTCTTCCTGGTCCTCATCCTCCTCCTGTCCTCATCGTCAACCTCATCCTCACCATCATCCATGTCCTCATCCTCATCCCCATCCTACTCCTAATCCTAAGCCTAATCCTAATCCTAATCCAAATCCTCGTCCTATTCTTTAATCCTAATCCTAATCCTAGTCCTAATCCTCATCCTCATCCTCATCCTCATCCTCATGCTCATCCTCCTGCTCATCCTCATCCTCATGCTCATCCTAATCCTAACCCTAACCCTAATCCTCATGGTCATCCTAATCCTAACCCTTACCCTAATCTTAATCCTCGTCCAAATCCTCGTCCTCATCCTCATCCTCATCCTCATCCTCATCCTCCTCCTATCCTCATCATCAACCTCATCGTCACCCTCATCCATATCCTCATCCTCATCTTCATCCTCATCCTCATCTTCATCCTCATCCTCATCTTCATCCTCATCCTCATCTTCATCCTCATCCTCATCTTCATCCTCATCCTCATCTTCATCCTCATCCTCATCTTCATCCTCATCCTCATCTTCATCCTCATCCTCATCTTCATCCTCATCCTCATCTTCATCCTCATCCTCATCTTCATCCTCATCCTCATCTTCATCCTCATCCTCATCCTAATCCTCATCATCATCCTCATCCTCATCCTCATCCTCCTCCTATCCTCATCATCAACCTCATCGTCACCCTCATCCATATCCTCATCCTCATCCCCATCCTACTCCTAATCCTAATCATAAGCCTAATCCTAATCCTCGTCCTATTCTTTAATCCTAATCCTAATCCTAGTCCTAATTCTATTCCTATTCCTCATCCTCATCCTCATGCTAATCCTCCTGCTCATCCTAACCCTAAGCCTAATTCTCATCCTTATCCTCATCCTCATGCTCATCCTCATCCTCATCTTCATTCTTGTCTTCAACCTAATCCTAATCCTAATCCTAACCATAACCCCAATCCTATTCCTAATCCTAATCCAAATCCTCAACCTCATCCTCATCCTCATCCTCATCCTCATCCTCATCCTCATCCTCATCCTCATCCTCATCCTCATCCTCATCATCATCCTCATGCTCATTTTCATCCTCATGCTCATCATCATCCTCATCCTCATCGTCCTGCTCATCCTAATCCTAATCCTAACGCTAACCCTAATCCTAATACTGATCCTTATCCACATCCTAATCCTAACGCTAACCCTAATCCTAAGCCTAATTCTCATCCTCATCCTCATGCTCATCCTCATCCTCGTCCTCATCCTCATCCTCATCCTCATGCTCATCATAATCCTAATCCTAACGCTAACCCTAATCCTAATACTGATCCTCACCCATATCCTAATCCTAACGCTAACCCTAATCCTAAGCCTAATCCTCATCCTCTTCCTCGTCCTCATCTTCATCTTGAGCATCATCATCATCCCCATCATCATCATCATCCTCATCCTCTTCCTCATCCTAATCCTAACGCGAACACTTATCCTAATACTGATCCTCATCCTCATCCTAATGCAAATTCTATTCCTATTCCTACTACTAATCCTCATCCTAATCCTCATCCTCATCCTCATCATCATCCTCATCCGCATCCTAATCCTAATGCTAACCCTAATCCTAATCCTAATCCTCCTCCTAATCCTTATCCTCATCATCATCCTCATCTGCATCCTAATCCTAACCCTAATCCTAATCCTAATCCTCATCCTCATCCTCATCCTCATCCTCATCCTCATCCTCATCCTCATCCTCATCCTCATCCTCATCCTCATCCTCATCCTCATCCT
>NC_032012.1:10003227-10005063 GCF_001865875.1 Lupinus angustifolius
CATCCTCATCCGAATCCTAATCCTCGTCCTAATCCATATCCTCATCCTAATCCTAATCCTCATCCTCATCCTCATCTTAATCCTAATCCTAATCCTCGTCCTAATCCATATCCTCATCCTAATCCTAATCCTCATCCTCATCCTCATCTTAATCCTAATCCTAATCCTCGTCCTAATCCATATCCTCATCCTAATCCTAATCCTCATCCTCATCCTCATCTTAATCCTAATCCTAATCCTCGTCCTAATCCATATCCTCATCCTAATCCTAATCCTCATCCTCATCCTCATCTTAATCCTAATCCTAATCCTCGTCCTAATCCATATCCTCATCCTAATCCTAATCCTCATCCTCATCCTCATCTTAATCCTAATCCTAATCCTCGTCCTAATCCATATCCTCATCCTAATCCTAATCCTCATCCTCATCCTCATCTTAATCCTAATCCTAATCCTCGTCCTAATCCATATCCTCATCCTAATCCTAATCCTCATCCTCATCCTCATCTTAATCCTAATCCTAATCCTCGTCCTAATCCATATCCTCATCCTAATCCTAATCCTCATCCTCATCCTCATCTTAATCCTAATCCTAATCCTCGTCCTAATCCATATCCTCATCCTAATCCTAATCCTCATCCTCATCCTCATCTTAATCCTAATCCTAATCCTCGTCCTAATCCATATCCTCATCCTAATCCTAATCCTCATCCTCATCCTCATCTTAATCCTAATCCTAATCCTCGTCCTAATCCATATCCTCATCCTAATCCTAATCCTCATCCTCATCCTCATCTTAATCCTAATCCTAATCCTCGTCCTAATCCATATCCTCATCCTAATCCTAATCCTCATCCTCATCCTCATCTTAATCCTAATCCTAATCCTCGTCCTAATCCATATCCTCATCCTAATCCTAATCCTCATCCTCATCCTCATCTTAATCCTAATCCTAATCCTCGTCCTAATCCATATCCTCATCCTAATCCTAATCCTCATCCTCATCCTCATCTTAATCCTAATCCTAATCCTCGTCCTAATCCATATCCTCATCCTAATCCTAATCCTCATCCTCATCCTCATCTTAATCCTAATCCTAATCCTCGTCCTAATCCATATCCTCATCCTAATCCTAATCCTCATCCTCATCCTCATCTTAATCCTAATCCTAATCCTCGTCCTAATCCATATCCTCATCCTAATCCTAATCCTCATCCTCATCCTCATCTTAATCCTAATCCTAATCCTCGTCCTAATCCATATCCTCATCCTAATCCTAATCCTCATCCTCATCCTCATCTTAATCCTAATCCTAATCCTCGTCCTAATCCATATCCTCATCCTAATCCTAATCCTCATCCTCATCCTCATCTTAATCCTAATCCTAATCCTCGTCCTAATCCATATCCTCATCCTAATCCTAATCCTCATCCTCATCCTCATCTTAATCCTAATCCTAATCCTCGTCCTAATCCATATCCTCATCCTAATCCTAATCCTCATCCTCATCCTCATCCTCTTCCTCATCCTCATCCTCATCCTCATCCTCATCCTCACCCTCATCCTCATCCTCATCATCATCCTCATCCCAATCCCCAATCCCCAACCTCATCCTCATCCTAATCCTAATCCTGATCCTCATCCTCATCCTCATCCTCATCCTCATCCTCATCCTCATCCTCATCATCATCCTCATCATCATACTCATCCCAATCCCCAACCTCATCCTCATCCTAATCTTAATACTTATCCTCATCCTCATCCTCATCCTCATCCTCATCCTCATCCTCATCCTCACTCTCATCCATATCCTCATCCTCATCTTAATCCTAATCC
>NC_032012.1:10005891-10013308 GCF_001865875.1 Lupinus angustifolius
CTAATCCTAATCCTAATCCTAATCCTAATCCTAATCCTAATCCTAATCATAATCCTAATCCTAATCCTAACCCTAACCCTGACCCTAACCCTAACCCTAATCCTAATCCTAATCCTAATCCTAAGCCTAATCCTAATCCTAATCCTAATCCTACTCCTAATCCTAATCCTCGTCATTATCCTAATCCTAAACTTAATCATATTCCTATTCCTAATCCTAATCCTCATTCTAATGCTCATCCCCATCCTCATCCTCATCCTAATCCTAATCCTCATCCGCATCCTCATCCTAATCCTCATCCGCATCCTCATCCTAATCCTCATCCGCATCCTCATCCTAATCCTCATCCGCATCCTCATCCTAATCCTCATCCGCATCCTCATCCTAATCCTCATCCGCATCCTCATCCTAATCCTCATCCGCATCCTCATCCTAATCCTCATCCGCATCCTCATCCTAATCCTCATCCGCATCCTCATCCTAATCCTACTCCTTATCCTAATTCTAATCCTCATGCTAATGCTCATCCCCATCCTCATCCTCATCCTAATCCTAATCCTCATCCGCATCCTCATCCTAATCCTACTCCTTATCCTAATTCTAATCCTCATGCTAATGCTCATCCCCATCCTCATCCTCATCCTAATCCTAATCCTCATCCGCATCCTCATCCTAATCCTACTCGTGATCCTAATTATAATCCTCATCCTCTTTCTTATCCTTGTCCTCATCCTCATCGTCATCCTCATCCTAATCCTCATCCTTATCCTAACCCTAATCCTAAATCTAATCTTAATCCTCATCCTCATCCTCATCCTCATGCTCATCCTCATCGTCACCGTGATCATCATCCTCATTCTCATACTAATCCTCATCCTTATCCTCTTCCTCTTCCTCAAGCTCATCCTCATCCTAATCCTCATCTTTATCCTAACCCTAATCCTAACCCTACTCTTAGTCCTAATCCTAATCCTAATCCTAATGCTAATCCTAATCCTAATCCTAAACCTCATACTCATCCTAATCCTGATCCTGATCCTGATCCTGATCCTCATCCTCATCCTCATCCTCTTCCTCATCCTCATCCTCATCCTCATGCTAATCCCCATGCTAATCCTCATCCTAATCCTAATCCTAATCGTCATCCTACTTCTCATCCTAATCCTCCATCTCAACCTCATCCTCAGCCTCATCCTCATCCTCATCCAAATCCTCATCCTCATCCTCATCCAAATCCTCATCCTCATCCTCATCCAAATCCTCATCCTCATCCTCAACTGCATCCAAATCCTAATTTTATTCATATTCCTAATCATATTCCTCATCCTCCTAATCCTAATCCTCCCCCTCATCCTCATCCACATCCTAAACCTAATCCTAACCCTAATCCTAATCCTAATCCTAATCCTAATCCTAATCCTAATCCTAATCATAATCCTAATCCTAATCCTAACCCTAACCCTGACCCTAACCCTAACCCTAATCCTAATCCTAATCCTAATCCTAAGCCTAATCCTAATCCTAATCCTAATCCTACTCCTAATCCTAATCCTCGTCATTATCCTAATCCTAAACTTAATCATATTCCTATTCCTAATCCTAATCCTCATTCTAATGCTCATCCCCATCCTCATCCTCATCCTAATCCTAATCCTCATCCGCATCCTCATCCTAATCCTACTCCTTATCCTAATTCTGATCCTCATGCTAATGCTCATCCCCATCCTCATCCTCATCCTAATCCTAATCCTCATCCGCATCCTCATCCTAATCCTCATCCGCATCCTCATCCTAATCCTACTCGTGATCCTAATTATAATCTTCATCGTCATCCTTGTCCTCATCCTCATCGTCATCCTAATCCTCATCCTTATCCTAACCCTAATCCTAAATCTAATCTTAATCCTCATCCTCATCCTCATCCTCATCCTCATGCTCATCCTCATCGTCACCCTGATCATCATCCTCATTCTCACACTAATCCTCATCCTTATCCTCTTCCTCTTCCTCAAGCTCATCCTCATCCTGATCCTCATCTTTATCCTAACCCTAATCCTAACCCTACTCTTAGTCCTAATCCTAATCCTGATCCTAATGCTAATCCTAATCCTAATCCTAAACCTCATACTCATCCTAATCCTGATCCTGATCCTGATCCTGATCCTCATCCTCATCCTCATCCTCATCCTCTTCCTCATCCTCATCCTCATCCTCATGCTAATCCCCATCCTAATCCTCATCCTAATCCTAATCCTAATCGTCAACCTACATCTCATCCTAATCCTCCATCTCCACCTCATCCTCAGCCTCATCCTCATCCTCATCCAAATCCTCATCCTAATCCTCAACTGCATCCAAATCCTAATTTTAATCATATTCCTAATCATATTCCTCATCCTCCTAATCCTAATCCTCCCCCTCATCCTCGTCCACATCCTAAACCTAATCCTAACCCTAATCCTAATCCTAATCCTAATCCTAATCCTAATCCTAATCCTAATCCTAATCCTAATCCTAATCCTAATCCTACTCCTAATCCTAATCCTAATCCTTATCCTATTCCTAATCATAATCCTAATCCTACTCCAAATCCTAATCCAAATCCTTATTCTAAAGCATATCCTACTCCTTATCCTAATCCTCATCCTCATCCTATTCCTAATCCATACCCTCATCCTCATCCTCATTAACATCCTTAGCCTTATCCTAACCCTAATGCAAATCCTAATCCTAATCCTAATCTGAATGCAAATCCTAATCCTAATCCTAATCCTTATCCCAATCATAATCCTCCTCCTCCTCATCATCATCCTCATCCTCATCCCCATCCTCATCCTTATCCTAATCCTTATCCTCATCCTCCTCCTCCTCCTCATCCTCATCCTCAATCTCCTCCTCATCCTCATCCTAATCCTAATCCTAATACTAATCCTAATCCTTATCCTCATCCACAACCCCATTCTAATCCTAATCCTAATCCTTATCCTCAACCCCATCCTAATCCTCATCCTCATCCTCATCCTATTCTTAATTTGTTATCCTCATCATCATCCTCATCCGAATCTAAATCCTAATCGTAATCCTAATCCTCATCCTCGTCCTCAACCCCATTCTAATCCTAATTCTAATCCTTGTCCTCAACCCCATCCTAATCCTGATCCCAATCCTAATCTTAATCCTCACCCTCATCCTCATCCTATTCTTAATTTGTTATCTTCATCATCATCCTCATCCGAATCTAAATCCTAATCCTAATCCTATTGCTGATCGTTATCCTCATTCTCATCCTCATCCTCATCCTAATCATAATTCTATTCCTAATCCAAATCCTAATCCTAATCCTATTCCAAATCCTAATCCTAATCCTAATCCTAATCCTATTCCTATTCCTATTCCTAATCCTAATTCTCATCCTCATCCTAATCCTAATCCTAATCCTAATCCAAATCGTAATCCTAATCCTAATCCTGATCCTAATCATGATCCTAATCCTAATCCTAATCCTAACCCTAGTCCTAATCGTCATCCTAATCCTAATGCTAATCCTAATCCTATTCCCAATGCTAATCCTAATCCTAATCCAAATCCTAATTCTAATCATATTCTTAATCCTAAACCTAATGCATAACCTACTCATACTCCTAATCCTAATCCTAATCCTAATCCAAATCCAAATTTTAATCATATTCCTAATCATATTCCTCATCCTCCTAATCCTAATCCTCCCCCTCATCCTCATCCACATCCTAAACCTAATCCTAACCCTAACCCTAATCCTAATCCTAATCCTAATCCTAATTCTAATCCTAATCCTAATCCTAATCCAAATCCTTATTCTGAAGCATATCCTACTCCTTATCCTAAACCTCATCATCGTCCTATTCCTAATCCATTCCCTCATCCTCATCCTCATGAACATCCTTAGCCTTATCCTCACCCTAATCCTAATCCTAATCCTAATCCTAATCTGAATGCAAATCCTAATCCTAATCCTCATCCTATTTCTAATCCTTATCCTAATCATAATCCTCCTCCTCCTCATCATCATCCTCATCCTCATCCTCATCCCCATCCTCATCCTCATCCTCATCCTCATCCTCATCCTCGTCCTCATTGTCATCCCCATCCTATCGTCGTCCTCATCCTCATCCTATCCTCAGCCTCTTCCTCATCCTCTCCTCATCCTCCTCCTCATCCTCACCCTCATCCTCGTCCTCATCCTCTTCCTCATCCTATCGTCATCCTCCTCCTCATCCTCCTCCTCCTCCGCATCCTCATCCTCATCCTCGTCCTCATCCTCTTCCTCATCCTATCGTCATCCTCCTCCTCATCCTCCTCCTCCTCCGCATCCTCATCCTCATCCTCGTCCTCATCCTCTTCCTCATCCTATCGTCATCCTCCTCCTCATCCTCCTCCTCCTCCGCATCCTCATCCTCATCCTCGTCCTCATCCTCTTCCTCATCCTATCGTCATCCTCCTCCTCATCCTCCTCCTCCTCCGCATCCTCATCCTCATCCTCGTCCTCATCCTCTTCCTCATCCTATCGTCATCCTCCTCCTCATCCTCCTCCTCCTCCGCATCCTCATCCTCATCCTCGTCCTCATCCTCTTCCTCATCCTATCGTCATCCTCCTCCTCATCCTCCTCCTCCTCCGCATCCTCATCCTCATCCTCGTCCTCATCCTCTTCCTCATCCTATCGTCATCCTCCTCCTCATCCTCCTCCTCCTCCGCATCCTCATCCTCATCCTCGTCCTCATCCTCTTCCTCATCCTATCGTCATCCTCCTCCTCATCCTCCTCCTCCTCCGCATCCTCATCCTCATCCTCGTCCTCATCCTCTTCCTCATCCTATCGTCATCCTCCTCCTCATCCTCCTCCTCCTCCGCATCCTCATCCTCATCCTCGTCCTCATCCTCTTCCTCATCCTATCGTCATCCTCCTCCTCATCCTCCTCCTCCTCCGCATCCTCATCCTCATCCTCGTCCTCATCCTCTTCCTCATCCTATCGTCATCCTCCTCCTCATCCTCCTCCTCCTCCGCATCCTCATCCTCATCCTCGTCCTCATCCTCTTCCTCATCCTATCGTCATCCTCCTCCTCATCCTCCTCCTCCTCCGCATCCTCATCCTCATCCTCGTCCTCATCCTCTTCCTCATCCTATCGTCATCCTCCTCCTCATCCTCCTCCTCCTCCGCATCCTCATCCTCATCCTCGTCCTCATCCTCTTCCTCATCCTATCGTCATCCTCCTCCTCATCCTCCTCCTCCTCCGCATCCTCATCCTCATCCTCGTCCTCATCCTCTTCCTCATCCTATCGTCATCCTCCTCCTCATCCTCCTCCTCCTCCGCATCCTCATCCTCATCCTCGTCCTCATCCTCTTCCTCATCCTATCGTCATCCTCCTCCTCATCCTCCTCCTCCTCCGCATCCTCATCCTCATCCTCGTCCTCATCCTCTTCCTCATCCTATCGTCATCCTCCTCCTCATCCTCCTCCTCCTCCGCATCCTCATCCTCATCCTCGTCCTCATCCTCTTCCTCATCCTATCGTCATCCTCCTCCTCATCCTCCTCCTCCTCCGCATCCTCATCCTCATCCTCGTCCTCATCCTCTTCCTCATCCTATCGTCATCCTCCTCCTCATCCTCCTCCTCCTCCGCATCCTCATCCTCATCCTCGTCCTCATCCTCTTCCTCATCCTATCGTCATCCTCCTCCTCATCCTCCTCCTCCTCCGCATCCTCATCCTCATCCTCGTCCTCATCCTCTTCCTCATCCTATCGTCATCCTCCTCCTCATCCTCCTCCTCCTCCGCATCCTCATCCTCATCCTCGTCCTCATCCTCTTCCTCATCCTATCGTCATCCTCCTCCTCATCCTCCTCCTCCTCCGCATCCTCATCCTCATCCTCGTCCTCATCCTCTTCCTCATCCTATCGTCATCCTCCTCCTCATCCTCCTCCTCCTCCGCATCCTCATCCTCATCCTCGTCCTCATCCTCTTCCTCATCCTATCGTCATCCTCCTCCTCATCCTCCTCCTCCTCCGCATCCTCATCCTCATCCTCGTCCTCATCCTCTTCCTCATCCTATCGTCATCCTCCTCCTCATCCTCCTCCTCCTCCGCATCCTCATCCTCATCCTCGTCCTCATCCTCTTCCTCATCCTATCGTCATCCTCCTCCTCATCCTCCTCCTCCTCCGCATCCTCATCCTCATCCTCGTCCTCATCCTCTTCCTCATCCTATCGTCATCCTCCTCCTCATCCTCCTCCTCCTCCGCATCCTCATCCTCATCCTCGTCCTCATCCTCTTCCTCATCCTATCGTCATCCTCCTCCTCATCCTCCTCCTCCTCCGCATCCTCATCCTCATCCTCGTCCTCATCCTCTTCCTCATCCTATCGTCATCCTCCTCCTCATCCTCCTCCTCCTCCGCATCCTCATCCTCATCCTCGTCCTCATCCTCTTCCTCATCCTATCGTCATCCTCCTCCTCATCCTCCTCCTCCTCCGCATCCTCATCCTCATCCTCGTCCTCATCCTCTTCCTCATCCTATCGTCATCCTCCTCCTCATCCTCCTCCTCCTCCGCATCCTCATCCTCATCCTCGTCCTCATCCTCTTCCTCATCCTATCGTCATCCTCCTCCTCATCCTCCTCCTCCTCCGCATCCTCATCCTCATCCTCGTCCTCATCCTCTTCCTCATCCTATCGTCATCCTCCTCCTCATCCTCCTCCTCCTCCGCATCCTCATCCTCATCCTCGTCCTCATCCTCTTCCTCATCCTATCGTCATCCTCCTCCTCATCCTCCTCCTCCTCCGCATCCTCATCCTCATCCTCGTCCTCATCCTCTTCCTCATCCTATCGTCATCCTCCTCCTCATCCTCCTCCTCCTCCGCATCCTCATCCTCATCCTCGTCCTCATCCTCTTCCTCATCCTATCGTCATCCTCCTCCTCATCCTCCTCCTCCTCCGCATCCTCATCCTCATCCTCGTCCTCATCCTCTTCCTCATCCTATCGTCATCCTCCTCCTCATCCTCCTCCTCCTCCGCATCCTCATCCTCATCCTCGTCCTCATCCTCTTCCTCATCCTATCGTCATCCTCCTCCTCATCCTCCTCCTCCTCCGCATCCTCATCCTCATCCTCGTCCTCATCCTCTTCCTCATCCTATCGTCATCCTCCTCCTCATCCTCCTCCTCCTCCGCATCCTCATCCTCATCCTCGTCCTCATCCTCTTCCACATCCTCATGCTAATACTAATCCTAATCAAATTCCCATACCTAATGCTAATCCTAATCTTAATTCTGATCATCTTCCTCAGCCTAATCCTCGTCCTCATCCTCATCCTCATCCTCATCCTCATCCTCATCGTGATCCTTATCCTGATCCTCATGCTCATCCTCATCCTCATCCTCATCCTCATCCA
>NC_032012.1:10013408-10013647 GCF_001865875.1 Lupinus angustifolius
CTCATCCTAATCCTCATCCTCATCCTCATCCGCATCGTAATCCTCATCCTCATCCTCATCCTCAACCTCATCCTCATCCTCGCCCTCGTCCTCATCCTCTTCCACATCCTCATGCCAATCCTAATTCTAATCCTAATCCTAATCCTAATCCAAATCCTCATCCTCATCCTCATCCCCGTCCTCATCCTCATCCTCATCCTCATCCTCATCCTCATCCTCATCCTCATCCTCATCCTCAT
>NC_032012.1:10013747-10014125 GCF_001865875.1 Lupinus angustifolius
TCATCCTCATCCTCAACCTCATCCTTATCTTCATCCTCATCCTCATCCTCATCCTAATCCAAATTCTAATGTTAATCCTCATCCTAACCCAAATCCTAATCCTCAACCTGATCCTCACACTCATCCTCATCATCATCCTCATCCTCATCCTTATCCTGATCATCATCCTAATTATCATCATCGTCCTCATCCTTATCCTAATCCTAATCCTGTTCCTAATCCTAATCTTAATCCTACTCCTAATCCTAATCCTAATCCTCATCCTCATCCTCATCCTCATCCTCATCCCCGTCCTCATCCTCATCCCCATCCTCATCCTCATCCTGATCCTCATCCTCATCCTCATCCTCATCCTCATCCCCGTCCTCATCCTCATCC
>NC_032012.1:10014225-10014780 GCF_001865875.1 Lupinus angustifolius
CAACCTCATCCTCATCCTCATCCACATCCTCATCCTCATCCTCATCCTCATCCTCATCCTCAACCACATCCTCATCCTCATCCTCATCCTCAGCCTCAGCCTCCTCCTCATCCTCATCCTCATCCTAATCCTAGTCCTAATCCTTATCCTCATCCACATCCTCATCCTCATTCTCATCATCATCCTAATGTTAATCCAAATCCAAATCTTAATCATAATCATAATCCTAATCCTAATCCTAATCCTAATCCTAATCCTAATCCTAATCCTCATCCTAATCCTAATGTTAATCCTCATGCTTATCCTCATCGTCCTCCGCATCCTCATCCTCATCCTCATCCTCATCCTCATCCTCAACCTCTTCCTCATCCTCATCCTCATCCTCATCCTAATCCTAGTCCTAATCCTCATCCTCATCCTCATCCTAATTTTCAACCTCATGCTCATGCTAATGCTAATCCTAATTTTCATACTCATCTTGATCCTCATCCTCATCCTCATCCTCATCCTCATCCTCATCCTCATCCTCATCCTCATCCTCATCCTCATCCTCAT
>NC_032012.1:10014880-10017571 GCF_001865875.1 Lupinus angustifolius
CTCATCCTCATCCTCATCCTCATCCTCATCCTCATCCTCATCCTAATCCTCATCCTCATCCTCATCCTAGCCTCATCATCATCCCCATCCCCATCCCCATCCGCATCCTCAACCTCATCGCTATCCGTATCCTCATCCTCATCCTCATCCTCATCCTCATCCTCATCCGTATCCTCATCCTCATCTGCATCCTCATCCTCATCCTCATCCGTATCCTCATCCTCATCTGCATCCTCATCCTCATCCTCATCCGTATCCTCATCCTCATCTGCATCCTCATCCTCATCCTCATCCGTATCCTCATCCTCATCTGCATCCTCATCCTCATCCTCATCCGTATCCTCATCCTCATCTGCATCCTCATCCTCATCCTCATCCGTATCCTCATCCTCATCTGCATCCTCATCCTCATCCTCATCCGTATCCTCATCCTCATCTGCATCCTCATCCTCATCCTCATCCGTATCCTCATCCTCATCTGCATCCTCATCCTCATCCTCATCCGTATCCTCATCCTCATCTGCATCCTCATCCTCATCCTCATCCGTATCCTCATCCTCATCTGCATCCTCATCCTCATCCTCATCCGTATCCTCATCCTCATCTGCATCCTCATCCTCATCCTCATCCGTATCCTCATCCTCATCTGCATCCTCATCCTCATCCTCATCCGTATCCTCATCCTCATCTGCATCCTCATCCTCATCCTCATCCGTATCCTCATCCTCATCTGCATCCTCATCCTCATCCTCATCCGTATCCTCATCCTCATCTGCATCCTCATCCTCATCCTCATCCGTATCCTCATCCTCATCTGCATCCTCATCCTCATCCTCATCCGTATCCTCATCCTCATCTGCATCCTCATCCTCATCCTCATCCGTATCCTCATCCTCATCTGCATCCTCATCCTCATCCTCATCCGTATCCTCATCCTCATCTGCATCCTCATCCTCATCCTCATCCGTATCCTCATCCTCATCTGCATCCTCATCCTCATCCTCATCCGTATCCTCATCCTCATCTGCATCCTCATCCTCATCCTCATCCGTATCCTCATCCTCATCTGCATCCTCATCCTCATCCTCATCCGTATCCTCATCCTCATCTGCATCCTCATCCTCATCCTCATCCGTATCCTCATCCTCATCTGCATCCTCATCCTCATCCTCATCCGTATCCTCATCCTCATCTGCATCCTCATCCTCATCCTCATCCGTATCCTCATCCTCATCTGCATCCTCATCCTCATCCTCATCCGTATCCTCATCCTCATCTGCATCCTCATCCTCATCCTCATCCGTATCCTCATCCTCATCTGCATCCTCATCCTCATCCTCATCCGTATCCTCATCCTCATCTGCATCCTCATCCTCATCCTCATCCGTATCCTCATCCTCATCTGCATCCTCATCCTCATCCTCATCCGTATCCTCATCCTCATCTGCATCCTCATCCTCATCCTCATCCGTATCCTCATCCTCATCTGCATCCTCATCCTCATCCTCATCCGTATCCTCATCCTCATCTGCATCCTCATCCTCATCCTCATCCGTATCCTCATCCTCATCTGCATCCTCATCCTCATCCTCATCCGTATCCTCATCCTCATCTGCATCCTCATCCTCATCCTCATCCGTATCCTCATCCTCATCTGCATCCTCATCCTCATCCTCATCCGTATCCTCATCCTCATCTGCATCCTCATCCTCATCCTCATCCGTATCCTCATCCTCATCTGCATCCTCATCCTCATCCTCATCCGTATCCTCATCCTCATCTGCATCCTCATCCTCATCCTCATCCGTATCCTCATCCTCATCTGCATCCTCATCCTCATCCTCATCCGTATCCTCATCCTCATCTGCATCCTCATCCTCATCCTCATCCGTATCCTCATCCTCATCTGCATCCTCATCCTCATCCTCATCCGTATCCTCATCCTCATCTGCATCCTCATCCTCATCCTCATCCTCATCCTCATCCTCATCCAAATCCTAATCCTAACCCTAATCCTAATCCTAATCCTCATGCTAACCCTAATCTTCATCTTCATCCTCATACTCATTCTTATCCTAATTCTCGTCTTCATCCTCATCTGCATCGTCATCCCATCCTCATCGTAATGCTCATCCTCATCATCATCCTCATCCTCATCCTCATCCTAATGATCATCCTCATCCTCATCCTCATCCTCATCCTCATCCTAATCCTTAGCATCATCCTTATCCTCACCCTCACCCTCATCCTCATCCACATCCTCATCCTAATCCTCTTCCTAATCCTAACCCTAAACCTAATCCTAATCCTCATCCTAATCCTAATCCTAATCCTTATTTTAATCCTAATCCTAATCCTAATCCTAATCCTAATCCTAATCCTAATCCGAATCCTAATCCTAATCCTAATCCTAATCCTCATCATAAACCTAATCCTAATCCAAATCCTAATTCTAATCCTAATCCTATTCCTAATCCTAATCCGATCCTAATCATAAATCTTATCATACTCCTAATCCAAATCCTCATCTTCATCCTCATCCTCATCCCCATCCTCATCATCATCCTCATCCTCATCCTCATCCTCATCCTCATCCTCATCCTCATCCTCATCCTCATCCTCATCTCCATCCTCATCCTCATCCTAATCCTCATCCTCGTCCTCATCCTCATCCTAATCGTAACCCTAATC
>NC_032012.1:10017671-10018090 GCF_001865875.1 Lupinus angustifolius
CTCATCCTCATCCTCATCCTCATCCTCATCCTCATCCTCATCCTCATCCTCATCCTATTCCTCATCCTTATCCTCATCCTCATCCTCATCCTCATCCTCATCCTCATAATCATGCATATCCTCATCCTCATCCTCACCATCATCCTCATCCTAATCCTAATGCTAACCCTAATCCTAATCCTAATTCTCTTCCTCATCCCCAACCCCATCCTCATCCTAATCCTAATCCTCATCCTCATACTCATCCTCATCCTCATCCTCATCCTCATCCTCATCCTCATCCTCATCCTCATCCTCATCCTCATCCTCATCCCTAAACCCTAAACCCTAAACCCTAAACCATGTAAATATTATTTATACGGTGACCAACAAAATTAACATTATTAGATAAAATATCACGAATGACACAACAATCAGAA
>NC_032012.1:10018190-10158427 GCF_001865875.1 Lupinus angustifolius
TTTATCTTTTCTTTCAAAGTCCAAAATCAAAAATCAAAAAGTGTCAAAAAGAGTCGAAGTCCAAAATCAAAAATCAAAAGGTGTCAAAAAGAGTCAAAAAGTCCAAAATCAAAAGTGTCAAAAGTGATTCTTCAACAAAAAAAAAGTTCAAGAATCCGAAAAGAGTCTCTACAAAATTGTTCAATTCTTTCTTTTGAGGTGTAACTCAAGTCACAACGTTCCAATTTTGAGAAGTTGGAGTGATTTTCTTTCAAAAAATTCTTGGTTCAAAAACATGGTTTACTTAAGAAGGTCGTGGAGGATAGAGTGTTGAGTGATACACAAATTCCTACATTTTCCACAAACAAAAAACAAAAAAAGTGAGTGATACACGTGAGTTTGAGTGAAATGGTTCATAAAAGAGGTTGATTCATGGTGAGGAGGCTGCTAAATAGCCAAATCAATACGCATGATACAAACCAAAGGGAAAACATCTTCCACAGTAGATGTTTGATAGATGACAAAGTTTGTTCTTTAATCATTGATAGTGGAATTTGCACCAATGTGGCTAGTACAAGGCTCGTATCTAAACTTAACCTTGTGACTAAACCACATCCTATGCCATACCGATTACAATGGCTAACCAATGTGGGTGAAATACTTATCAACAAGCAAGTAGAAGTCCAATTTTCCATTGGGAAATATGAGGACACGGTTCTATGTGATGTGGTGGATATGGATGCTAGTCATTTGTTACTAGGCCGTCCATGGCAATATGATAAAGCAACAACCCATGATGGGCGCACCAACAAATTTTCTTTCCTACACCAAAACCGCAAGATATCCCTGACACCTTTGTCACCTCGACAAGTAAGTGAGGATCAAGAGATCTTGAGAAACAAAATTGAGTTTGAGAGAAAAGAAAGGGTGAGTGAAAATATGAGGGCAATTCCGAGAGAACAAGAAAACAAGAGTGAGCTTCTCACAAAAGAAGGGTTTATGGCAACAAGGGGGGAAATTAAACAAGCCTTGGTAGAAAAACAACCGCTATACCTACTATTTTGTAAAGAATTTCTTCTAACCGCTAACCCTTCCAAGGAAGGAGAATTTCCAATGTTTGTTCAACGTTTATTGCAGGAATTTGAAGATGTGTTCCCTAAGCAGGTACCTTACGGATTACCCCCCCTAAGAGGGATTGAACATCAAATTGATTTGATGCCAGGAGCTTCACTACCTAATAGGCATGCCTATAGGTGCAATCCAACTGAGACTAAGGAGATCCAAAGTCAAGTAAGTGAGTTAATGAAAAAGGGATGGGTTCAAGAGAGTTTAAGCCCTTGTGCTGCACCCGTGATCCTAGTCCCTAAAAAGGATGGGACATGGAGAATGTGCACTGATTGTAGGGCCGTTAATAACATCACTCAAGTATAGACATCCAATTCCAAGATTGGATGACCTATTGGATGAATTGCATAGAGCCACCACTTTCTCTAAAATAGATCTTAAAAGTGGCTATCATCAAATCAGGATCCAGAAGGAGATGATTGGAAGACTGCTTTCAAAACCACTTATGGATTATATGAGTGGTTAGTCATGCCTTTTGGCCTAACCAATGCACCAAGCACATTTATGCGCTTGATGAATCATGTCTTGAGAGAATTCTTGGGTAAGTTTGTTGTTGTTTACTCAGATGATATTCTAATTTATTCAAAATCAATAGAGGTTCATCATGAACATATTAAATCTGTTTTGCTCGTTTTAAGAAGAGAAAAGTTGTATGCTAACCTTGAAAAATGTACTTTTTTGTAGACCATGTAATTTTTCTAGGATTTGTGATTAATGCTAAAGGGGTCCATGTGGATCAAGAGAAAATCAAGGCCATCAAGGAGTGGCCTAGACCTAAAACCGTAACTGAAATAAGAAGTTTCCATGGATTGGCAAGCTTTTATAGGAGGTTTGTCAATTTGTCAAAGATTTTAGTACTATAGCATCACCACTAAATGAACTTGTAAAGAAAAATGTTGTGTTTCAATGGGGAGACAAGCAAGAGGAAGCTTTTAATAAGCTTAAGCAAAGGCTCACTAGTGCACCCGTACTAGTACGACCAAATTTTCGTAAGTCATTTGACATTGAATGCGATGCATCTAACATTGGTATTGGAGCTGTTTTGATGCATGATGAACACCCCATTTCTTATTTTAGTGAAAAGTTGAGTGGACCAACACTTAACTATTCTACCTATGACAAAGAGCTCTATGCCTTGGTGAGAGTACTCCAAACTTGGCAACACTACCTACTCCCTAAGGAGTTTGTGATACATAGTGATCATGAATCCCTTAAGTACCTCAAAGGCCAAGGTAAGCTAAATAAACGTCATGCAAAATGGGTAGAATTTTTAGAGCAATTCCCTTATGTAGTCAAGCATAATAAGGGCAAGGCCAACATAGTAGCAGATGCCCTCTGAAGAAGGCATACGTTACTATCTACTCTTGGAACAAAACGTTTTGGCCTAGAATGCATCAAGGACTTATATGAACAAGACAATGATTTTTCAAAAATCTATGTTGCTTGCGTGCATTCAGCCCAAAATGGATATTTTCGGTATAAAGGGTTTCTATTTAAAGAGAAACAATTATGTGTGCCAAAAACTTCCATTAGGGACATGCTCTTAAAAGAATCACATGAGGGAGGACTCATGGGATATTTTGGAGTCAAAAAGACTCTAGACATGCTAAAAGAACATTTCTTTTGGCCGAAGATGAAGCAAGATGTACAAAATCATTGTGAAAGGTGTGTGACCTGCAAGAAATCCAAGTCAAAGGTAATGCCTTATGGTCTTTATTCTCCTTTAGATGTTCCCGAGTCACCATGGATAGATATATCTATGGATTTTGTATTGGGACTACCTAGGACCAAAATGGGTAAGGACTCTATCTTTGTAGTTGTAGATAGATTTTCTAAAATGGCACACTTCATTCCTTGCAAGAAGGTAGATGATGCTAACCACATAGCTGATTTATTTTTCAGGGAGATTTTTAGGCTTCATGGCCTACCCAGAACTATAGTAAGTGATAGGGATACAAAATTCCTTAGTCACTTTTGGAGCACATTATGGGGAAAGCTAGGGACAAAGCTTATATTCTCAACAACTTGCCACCCCCAAACCGATGGACAAACCGAGGTGGTAAATAGAACCTTAGCAACCCTTCCAAGAGCCGTCAACACAAAGAACATCAATTCATGGGAAGAATGCCTACCACATGTAGAATTTGCATATAATAGGGCTACACATAGTAGTACACAAACATCCCCTTGTGAGACGGTGTATGGATTTAATCCACTAACCCCACTTGATTTGTTACCCTTGCCTAACCATTCTATTTTGAAGCACAAGGACGGAAAGGCTAAAGTTGAGTATGTAAAGAAATTGCATGAGCAGGTGAAGGCAAGAATTGAAAAAAAGAATGCAAGTGTGGCTAGGCAAGTCAACAAAGGAAGGAAAACTATGGTGTTGGAACCAGGAGATTGCGTCTGGGTTCACATGAGAAAAAGAGGTTTCCTAAACAAAGGAAATCCAAGCTACTCCCAAGGGGAGATGGTCCATTTCGGGTGGTAGGCAAAATGCATGACAATGCTTATAAGCTAGAACTTCCTAGTGAATATGGTAGCATAAGTGCTACTTTTAATGTTGCCAATTTATCTCCTTTTGATGTAGGTGAAGAAGATACAATTTCAAGGTTGAAATCTCTTCAAGAAGGGGGGGGGATGATATGAACCTCAGAAGGCATAAGTTGTCCTATGACTAGGGCTCGGGCAGAAAGGGCTCAAAATGCCCTTGGACAACTCATAATGTTGATCCATGATGATGATCCAAAAATAGCTCAAGGGGGTGTAAAGATGCTCACTAGCATCTTGGTCCATGGCTCTGACCGAGCCAAGACTGGACCAGGCAATGCGCAGGACTCAGGCCACGGGTCTGGCCTCGGCGCCAAAAATGGCCCTGGCACGGAGCCAAACGCATCAGGCTCAATTCCTGACCAAGACAACCATGACCGGGTTGGGGACTTTGGTGCACCCAGTGATGCACGAGGCGCTGGGCCAAACTGGCCTGGCCAGGAAATCAGACCGAGGCGCATGCGCCTAACATGCTGCATCAAGCTCTGGGCGTAGCCTGACCGAGTCATGCCTAGCCAATTTAATAAGTATTGAGTCATTTTAATTTCTATAATAAATGTGTGGGCTAACTTTTGTCCAACA
Organism: Lupinus angustifolius; assembly: GCF_001865875.1. NCBI lineage: Eukaryota > Viridiplantae > Streptophyta > Magnoliopsida > Fabales > Fabaceae > Lupinus > Lupinus angustifolius. The sequence goes on from NC_032012.1 coordinate 10,022,427, forward strand.
CTTAGTTTATTTAATTAGAGTATGTTTGTAGTAAATTTTCCCATAAAAATTGACTAGAATGAAAATTGACTCGTGGATGATTAAGACAAGCCTAAAAGTGTAACCGACCAACTTAATATTTTCGTGAACCAAACTTATTCTAACTTTGTCTAATATTATTTGGCAGGTAAATAGAGTCTAATATGGCCGTTGGAAGGCATTTTCTCGAGGGAATCTTCATGGTGATCGTGGAGAGGCTTAAAGGAGCATTTATGGAGCTTAAAGGCTATGTCTGGACCGTTGGAGCTAAAACCACCTGAGCATAATTCATTCTGAAGCATCCTAAGTCAATTCTAAGTCTGTTGGAGCAAGTTGCTCGTGTGGAAATTGTCTATGACCGTTTGAGGCTTTAATGGTGCATTAAAGATGCTTTATGCACATAACTTAGTCGTTAGTAGCCTGCCAACTCATCACATCAGAATCCTATGTTATTTAGTGTGCTCTTCAGCAACACTTAGCCGTGGGAAATTCATTCCTTGACAAAGGAATCCTATGCCAATGTCAAGTGGAACCGAGGAGCATTAACAAGGCATAAATCCAACATTTTCCGTGTGCCAAAATTAGGAGAATCCTATGAAGCTCATCAAGGCTTGCTCGTGAGCATTAAGGAGTCTTCAAGTCTCTTAACCATTTCACTTAATGATGGAGCCGTGCACTTAAGATGGAAGGGAATCCCATGCTCATCCAACCGTGGCATTGAAGTTCAATTGGCCTAGTCATTAAGTTTGTTTTCAATTGTAATAAGGCACATGTGCCAATTCTTTTACGACTCGAATATAGTCTAAATTAGGAGTAGATTCATTGCTTTTAGAGTATCCGATGTAAGCGTGCAAGGCATGCCCTTTATGATTCCAACCGAGGGAGCCTTAGAGGCTTGCCTATATATGTAATGCTTATTGTTATGAAATAAACACATTGAGTCAAAAACTAAATTGTATTCCTTCATGAATCAAAGAGGATTACATCCTTGTGAGAGTATTCTCCAAACCTTCTTGGCTGAACCAAGATTAAAAGTTCTTATCAAGAACCAAGTTCTTGTGGCGAGCATCACTTGGCTTATCAAACAACTGAATTGTTTGTGGCGCCTCACCTCATATCTTTTCCATCTTCTTTTATCCAAACACAAGTTATTTCCGCTGCATATCTCAAAGGCTTAACTCAACCGTGAGCCTAGGCCATACACCAACCAAGATAGATCGTTTCAAGAGCCTTTTACCCAAGAGGTTCACATAAAAAGCAATACATACAGAAAACAAGAGAAAAAGATAGATATACACAATAGAAAGGAGCAACCAGGCACACAATATTAACCCAGAAAAAGTATTGTTAGTACGGATAAAAAGGGATACTTGAGAAGGGATTCCTGAGGCAAAGAGAAGAAGAAACAAGGAAGCACAAGAATTAACCAGAAACAGGCTAGCATTCAAAAAGCAAAGGATAAAAGGTACACTGTAACACCACGAATTTTACTACCTTGAAAATATATGTTTTTATTAATAATTTTATTAATTATATTTTCAAAAATGAATTTATGGGAATTTTCGGTAAAGAATTAGACGAAACTCTAGTTGAGTTTTAGTCTTGTAATTCTATTTCCAATTTGGTGGTAAATTTCATGATTTTCGGAGACAATCGGTTTCGGACCGCTGTCGGACCGAATCTCACCCACTACAGCTCTAAAAGTGGTTTTTTGAGTTCCGTAACTCATAATCGAATTCTGATCGTGCCGTTGGCTTCGTAATCAGATTTCGAGTCGAGATAGACCCTGAGTTGGCCAATAACTAGTTTCTGTAATATTTTCACTCGGAATGCCGAAATTCGAAGTTCCAAACGTAAAGCAAAATCGGGCAATCATTTTTGGCTACTCGAATATTGGCGGACAATACTCGAGCATGGTTTTAATTGCGCGCGTTTCGCCGTAGTCGTCGTGTCACATGAGTCACTTAACAAAATCTACCTACTAAATTTATATATTTCACTCATTAATGCCTTGATTTACTACCACCAAATCCCCTAAATCACTTACTTAACCCATGATTCACTCACCCTCTTGGATTTGCTAGAATACCTTGGGAAACTCTTGGATTTTCTAGATTGCCTTGGGAAATGCGTTTAGAAATCAGATTTCTACTACCCCACAACTGTATAAATACCCATTTATCCTCAAGCGCTAACACTTTGCAAAAATTTGGCAATTAGAAGATTTCAGAGCAAGTTACTTTCATCATCTTTTCTTCTTCATTTTCTTCTTCTTTCAATCCTTCATCTCTCAACATTAAACCAGTGGATGGTGATGAGGTTTAAGTATTTTATTCATGAGAATGTCAAGAACATATTCAACCGTTGAAATTTTCTAAAACGCTTTCTAACTCTATTTCTCCTCAAAACCGAAAATGCTGATGTTCTTGAACTTATGAAAATATTTGGTTGAAACCATGAACAACTTGTGTTCATGGAGTTGTTATAATGTTTTATTACATGTAATTTTGTTGTTTCAGCCAAAGCGGATGTTGATGAAATCAAAGGAACCTTTAGGAAGTGTTTTGGAAAAATGAGAATGTATGTAAATATTTTCGAAAATGAATTTCTGGGAATATTCGGTAAAGAATTAGACAAAACTCTAATTGCGTTTTAGTCTTGTAATTCTATTTCCAATTTGGTGGTAAAGTTTCATGATTTTCGGAGACAGTCGGTTTCGGACCACTGTCGGGCCGAATCTCACCCGGTACGACTCAAAAAGTGGTGTTTTGAGTTCTGTAAGTCGGAGTCGAATTCCGATCGTTCCGTTGGGTTCATAATTACATTTCGAGTCAGGATAGACCCTGAGTTGGTCCATAACTATTTTCTAAAATATTTTCACTCGGAATGCCGAAATTCGAAGTTCCAACCGTCAAGTAAAATCGGGCAATTATTTTTGGCAACTCGAATACTGGCCGACAATACTCGAGCATTGTCTTAATCCCGCACGTTTTGCCGTAGTCGTCTCGTCACATAAGTAACTTCACAAAATCTACCTAGTAAATGTTATAGATTGCACTCATTAATGCCTTGTTTACTACCACCAAATCCCCTAAATCACTCACTTAACCCATGATTCACTCACCCTCTTGATTTTGCTAGATTTCATTGGGAAATGGGTTTAGAAATCAGATTTCCCCCACCCCGCGACTCTATAAATACCCATGTATCCTCATGCGCTAACATTTTGCAAAAATTTGGCAATTAGAAGATTTGAGAGCAAGTTACTTTCATCATCTTTTCTTCTTATTTCAATCCTTGATCTCTCAACATTCAACCAATGGATGTATAAAATCTCTTATACCTCATGAGTAAAATCACATAATATACATTAGAGACACGCCATGAACGGTTGCTGCTGCAAAATCTCAACCTCCGACAACCACACCGTGATATCACCTCCACCGGAGGAAGCCCACGACGGAGAAGAAGAAGAAGAAGAACTCAAGCAACATTCACCATTAACCAACTCCGGCAACTCAATCTCACCCCAAAAATCATCACCACCACTATCACCGTCGCTACTTTTCTCTTTATTAATCAAATTCGCCGCCTTGGCTGCCGCAGCCTGAATGTCTCTGGGTGCAGAAGTTGCCGGAAGTGGAAGGCATTCTACATCGTCGGGAAAGTTGAGCTGTGCTTTGCGGCCTTTTAAGCAATACGCTGCGACGTCGTATGCTTTTGCTGCCATCTCTGGAAGTGGGAAGGAACCAAGCCATATGCGTGATTTCTTGCGAGGTTCACGGATTTCAGAAACCCATTTTCCCCATCGGCGCTTCCGCACGCCACGATATAGAGGGTGGCGCGTGCCGATTTTGAGGGTGTGAGATTTTTGAGTGGTGGTGGTAGTGGTGGTGGTTGGTGGTTGATGATCCATTGGCCGTTTTGGCTTTGTTAGTGTTTGTCATATTTATAAGAAGTTAGAGTGATACACTTAACCAATGAAGTGAGATTACCAAAGTGCCCACTAAGTGAGATTATCTTTTGTTTTTTAAATTATGGAAAGCAAAACAAAGGAATGTAATAATGTAATTATACTTGAGTACTTCACTCAAACATTATCTTAAAGTATCAATATCTTATTGACCTTATAATGTAATACTTATTAGATTTTTAGAATAACCAAAAGTTAAAAAATTCTTTGGAGTGATATTTGTTGGGAGGAGTCACGTATCCCTAACGAGATTACTTCTTCATTAAAAAGGGCGAGGAATACTTTAATAATACATTAATGTAAAAATTCTATCAAACAAAATTCATTTTCTCCAATACATTATTTTCTCCATAATACGGAATTGATTATAAGTACATTTTCAAAATGACCCAAGAAGACTTTAGTCTCATATCACCTACAAAAAGCAACTTCTCAAAAGTAAGTAATAAACAAAAAATATTTTAAAATTCTTGATTTTTTAAACTTCCTAATTGACAATCCAATTATACTTGGAATCACATATTGTAAAATCCCATAAAAGATTTTCCTTTGTTAAGCAACATAAAACATTTTTTATTTCTAATATTTAAAATTATATTATAAAACCCCATAAAAATGTGGGGCTCTTCAAATTTTGGGATCCTATATCATTGCTCACCTTTGAACATGCCATAACATGGCTGGATATGAATGGAGATCACATATAGTATTTAGTATTCTATTTTTGTTTTCATCCAATTAAAAAGTGACATTTATTTAAAAATAAAGGTCATAGAAAAAATAAATTGACATTTTTATATTCCGGCCATCATAAAACATTACTTAATGATGGTTCTGCTGGTCGATGTGGTGGCAATGGTGGTCGAAGTGGTGATGATGACATTAGAAGAAGATGGATGAACTAAGGTGTATTATGACAATAAGGACAAAGGTGTCATTCTACTTTTCCACCTTTCAATTTCAACCATTAACTTTCTAAATAATACATGAATGATGATATGAGAAGGAAGCATAGATTTATAAACTCAAATGAGTGTATGAAACCATCACCCTTGAAATTAACACAACAACGTGCTCATGCAACTTGAACAAGATACTATAATGATATGTAACAGTTTCCAAAATAAAGTAATGCTCGATAATTTTTACTTAAAGCAAGACGTTAGACATAATTTTAAAATTACACTTAACACAATCATAGATGATACATAATTGATGGAGGAAAAATCGGAATTTCCATTTCATGCTAGTCAAAATTTGAAATGAAATTTAGTGGAAGCAATGTGGCAAACAAATTATGGTGGAAGCACTAGGGTATAAAACCTCGGAAATTTAGTGAAACCTTATACCACTAAACCAGTATTTTATTAGTACAAATTATAGTGAAGGGTGATTTTTATTATTAGCTTTTATAAAAATAAATTAAAATCCGTCAACTATATGATTTTGACATTCAACATGTTAAGCAGCTTGCAAGCTGCATTGACAATGAAATGTTATCAAATTATTGGACCCTCCCCTTTGAGAGCAAAGAGTAAACAAATGATATATATATATATATATATATATATATATATATATATATATATATATATATATATATATATATATATATATATATATATATATATATATATATATATATCATTTGTTTACTCTTTGCTCTCAAAGGGGAGGGTCCAATAATTTGATAACATTTCATTGTCAATGCAGCTTGCAAGCTGCTTAACATGTTGAATGTCAAAATCATATAGTTGACGGATTTTAATTTATTTTTATAAAAGCTAATAATAAAAATCACCCTTCACTATAATTTGTACTAATAAAATACTGGTTTAGTGGTATAAGGTTTCACTAAATTTCCGAGGTTTTATACCCTAGTGCTTCCACCATAATTTGTTTGCCACATTGCTTCCACTAAATTTCATTTCAAATTTTGACTAGCATGAAATGGAAATTCCGATTTTTCCTCCATCAATTATGTATCATCTATGATTGTGTTAAGTGTAATTTTAAAATTATGTCTAACGTCTTGCTTTAAGTAAAAATTATCGAGCATTACTTTATTTTGGAAACTGTTACATATCATTATAGTATCTTGTTCAAGTTGCATGAGCACGTTGTTGTGTTAATTTCAAGGGTGATGGTTTCATACACTCATTTGAGTTTATAAATCTATGCTTCCTTCTCATATCATCATTCATGTATTATTTAGAAAGTTAATGGTTGAAATTGAAAGGTGGAAAAGTAGAATGACACCTTTGTCCTTATTGTCATAATACACCTTAGTTCATCCATCTTCTTCTAATGTCATCATCACCACTTCGACCACCATTGCCACCACATCGACCAGCAGAACCATCATTAAGTAATGTTTTATGATGGCCGGAATATAAAAATGTCAATTTATTTTTTCTATGACCTTTATTTTTAAATAAATGTCACTTTTTAATTGGATGAAAACAAAAATAGAATACTAAATACTATATGTGATCTCCATTCATATCCAGCCATGTTATGGCATGTTCAAAGGTGAGCAATGATATAGGATCCCAAAATTTGAAGAGCCCCACATTTTTATGGGGTTTTATAATATAATTTTAAATATTAGAAATAAAAAATGTTTTATGTTGCTTAACAAAGGAAAATCTTTTATGGGATTTTACAATATGTGATTCCAAGTATAATTGGATTGTCAATTAGGAAGTTTAAAAAATCAAGAATTTTAAAATATTTTTTGTTTATTACTTACTTTTGAGAAGTTGCTTTTTGTAGGTGATATGAGACTAAAGTCTTCTTGGGTCATTTTGAAAATGTACTTATAATCAATTCCGTATTATGGAGAAAATAATGTATTGGAGAAAATGAATTTTGTTTGATAGAATTTTTACATTAATGTATTATTAAAGTATTCCTCGCCCTTTTTAATGAAGAAGTAATCTCGTTAGGGATACGTGACTCCTCCCAACAAATATCACTCCAAAGAATTTTTTAACTTTTGGTTATTCTAAAAATCTAATAAGTATTACATTATAAGGTCAATAAGATATTGATACTTTAAGATAATGTTTGAGTGAAGTACTCAAGTATAATTACATTATTACATTCCTTTGTTTTGCTTTCCATAATTTAAAAAACAAAAGATAATCTCACTTAGTGGGCACTTTGGTAATCTCACTTCATTGGTTAAGTGTATCACTCTAACTTCTTATAAATATGACAAACACTAACAAAGCCAAAACGGCCAATGGATCATCAACCACCAACCACCACCACTACCACCACCACTCAAAAATCTCACACCCTCAAAATCGGCACGCGCCACCCTCTATATCGTGGCGTGCGGAAGCGCCGATGGGGAAAATGGGTTTCTGAAATCCGTGAACCTCGCAAGAAATCACGCATATGGCTTGGTTCCTTCCCACTTCCAGAGATGGCAGCAAAAGCATACGACGTCGCAGCGTATTGCTTAAAAGGCCGCAAAGCACAGCTCAACTTTCCCGACGATGTAGAATGCCTTCCACTTCCGGCAACTTCTGCACCCAGAGACATTCAGGCTGCGGCAGCCAAGGCGGCGAATTTGATTAATAAAGAGAAAAGTAGCGACGGTGATAGTGGTGGTGATGATTTTTGGGGTGAGATTGAGTTGCCGGAGTTGGTTAATGGTGAATGTTGCTTGAGTTCTTCTTCTTCTTCTTCTCCGTCGTGGGCTTCCTCCGGTGGAGGTGATATCACGGTGTGGTTGTCGGAGGTTGAGATTTTGCAGCAGCAACCGTTCATGGCGTGTCTCTAATGTATATTATGTGATTTTACTCATGAGGTATAAGAGATTTTATAAAAAGAAAGGAATAATGGATTATCGAAAAGTGCATGAGTTTTATACATCATCTATCATTCATGTTAATTATCATTAAATCTTCAAAATATATTATAAATAAATTGTAGATGATGTACTAATTGTGTATACATCTTTATTAATTATGAATTGTAAAATTTCTTTTATAACATTTTGTATCCATTTTTTCCTTCTTCTTCATCACCATGAAAAGTAACACACATCAAATAATCTTATTTTCAGTACTCTCACTCCTTATAGATATGTATATTGTATGACTTTTAATTTTCTCTTTCACTTTTCTATATCATTTTCTTATATAAGTTCATTGTTTATAATAAGTTATATGGACAAAATGTATTTTACACTCCTAATATGTTATATGTGTTTCACCCTCTAACATTTATCAAGTGTGTATGTGAATAAATCATTTTATCCTTTTAAAACCAATTGATAATGAAAAGAATAGTTCAACATATATTTAAATATTTTCGATATAATGGTGTATGCTATGTGTGAACTCAACATGTTTGGTTTTGTGATTTCACCTTTTCTTGTTTCTTCTTCCTCTTTCTCAGATTTAGGTGGTTGGCTGAGAGAACAAAAACATGGAATTTTAACACAACATGGATGATGGATAGATCAACACATTGAAACTTAGGACTTTCCTATATGGAATTTATGTTATCCGAGGCATATAATTCAACCATTCTAGGTCTATGTATATTAATTTTATACCTGTTGCATTAGATCAATGATTATTATTATTAGTATCTTTACTCATTATTTACAAGCTTTAATTTTACTCAAGAGTACATTTGGAATAAGATAATTTTATGTATCACACATGTACCAAAAGATTAATCTAGTGGTGTAAGGTTCTACTAGATCTTCAATGTTGATGATTTGATTTCTGGGAGCGATATTTGTTGAGGGAAGTCACAAAACTCAAAATGGATTAGTTCCAAAAAGGTGAAGGGATACACTTGCTAGTCAAATTTTATTGGCATAAATTCACCTTAAACTCGATTCATCCATATCGAGGGTCCATTACCAAATAAGATTGTGACATGTGTCTCTTTAAAATTTTTAACCATCTAGATTTTAAACTATCTTTAAATAAAAAATATATTATAAAGATAAAACTAATCTGAGTCTCACATTCCAATACTGGAGATGATGGTCCAGAACTAAAATGGTGGTGAAGTACTCGAGATGGTGGTTGAGTATCATCGAAGAGGATGATCCAGTATCTTGAAGAGGATCTCAACCCAATTCCCATCACCCTTGATAAACATTTAAGGGTGAAATTTATATTTTTGAACCTATGACATTTTTTTTGGTAAAACTAAAAGTATTCATACCCTATGAGTAATAAACTAATACATTTTAGGGTGTGGTTAATTGCACATAATATAAATTACTCCCTAAATTATATGTATTGCTATCTACTAATGAGATTATGACTAATTAATAATTTATTAATCAAATAATAATAAATATGTCATTAAGCATAAATGAATACATATTTACCAATGGAAAGTAGTCCATAAAAATATGGGGGTAACTTCTAACCATTTATTTTTCCTTTTTATGTTGATTTTGATTTATTCCTTAGGAAAAAAGACATTATACCATAAAATATTTATATTTATACTCACGTAATTTTAAATACTCAAATTTTACAATTTTTTTTCCATATATATATATATAACTTTTTACATGTCTTCATGTGGGCCTACAATTGTTCTTATTTATTTATTGTTTTTCAGCTCATGTGATTAACATTAGAAGGTATCAAGGAACTCATGATAATGAAGCAGACCCAAGTCATCGTTGTAGTCCCGAGATTAATAATGACCAATATAATATTAATAAATCATTACATATATATTATATGAATATATGTCTAACTTTTTACATGTCTTCATGTGACCTACAATTGTTCTTATTTATTTAATGTTTTTCAGCTGATGTGATTAACATTACAAGATATAAAGGAAATCATGACAATGAAGCAGGCCGAAGTCATCGTCATATCCCAAAACAAGGAACGATTATGACATACACATTCCAACCAAGACATAATAGTGCTAGAAACTTTCGAGCTAATAGGAGAATGATTGTATCCCAATTATCCTTTTCAAACTCATGTACATGGTGCAATGCAAGGTTTTTTCACCATGAAACAGAAAATATTTGTTGCATATGTGCTAAAGTTTGGTTACAACAAATAAATGCACCTCAAGAACTACTTCACTTAATTGTTGACTCCTCAGATGAAGGAAGACATTTTAGGCAACACATTAGAGGTTACAATCATATCTTTGCATTTACTTCATTAGGTATTTATTGATAATAGCTTAGTCGCAACTGGACGTGGTATCTACATATTTTGTGCTCAAGGTTCAATTTATCACAACATTGGGGGATTACATCCTAATCAAGGAAATAGACCATGTTTCATGCAATTGTATATATATATATATATATATATATGATACATTTCATATAATATTATTTTTCTAATAATTTATATACCTCGTTCATTTTTAAGTATGCAAATCAAATTTGTTCCTATTTATTATTAGCCTATTTAGAAAGTAAGGCAACATGATTGATTATAATCATTATAGTAAGATAAATGATAAAAATCAAAATATTACATCAATTTAATACAAATAGAAATATTAAATGCATTTTTTAATTAACCTTAAAGGATATATAAGTATGAATGAATGTGATATTTATACTTCCAACTCACATCTCATTATTTCTCTAAAAATGAATCTATTATTATCTCTCATAATAAATTTTATACTATCTTCATCCCATAAAAATATGTATTATTTTTAGTATGAATTTTTATCATTTTTATAGGACAGAAGGAGTATTTTTTTATTTTACATTTTAGCCATGTAAATTTTACTTAAAATTTATTGAAGAAAATAGGATTTTTGAACCTTTACATCTTCTCATCTATGAATTTTTTTTATAAATTAAAACACTACTAATGATGATTATTGGTGGTTATATTTGTATGAAAAATTATTTATTGTTATTCAGTTAATCAACAGAATTAATTAATCGTGTGAACGCATAAACATTTTAGTTGATGAATATACATACATTTATTTTGTAAGCAAACTTGTAAATAAGCTCAAATAAACTTGTTAATAACTCCCTCGTTACTTCATAGATTAGGATGTCTCATATGCTTAATTAGGTACTATCATTCTCAACATTATTTAACAATCCTTATGTATTTTTGCTTTTCATTTTGGTTAGATTGTCCTTATTTATCTTTGAAGATAATTGAAAACTCTCCGAGAGGTTATGTTTTTCACTTCTTTTATTCTTGTGGAATAACTATTTATGACCAATATCTAGTGTTTTTCTAATCAAGATTTCCCCAAAAGTAGATTGAAAAAAAGGGTAAGTGTGTTTAACTATTTATCTATCAAATTTTGCTTCAATAATAATCATTATAAAGAAAGCTTTCGCGTGCAAGTTAACATAACCTAGCATATTGTTAAAAACCTATATTTGTTAAAACAATAAGTGGTTCATCTTATGCATTTAGTCTAAGAGATTGTTCAAGTTGAATGGTAACTTTTCCAAAATTGTTTATATTAGCCTACTTTCATTTTATTAATTAACAATGTAATAATAGTAGCTTTTGATCTTACTTTTTCTTTACCAAATAATTAAGGCTACCACTTTTTCTCACACCACCTTTTCTTTTTGGTAAGCTATATGTAAATGTTTCAAGGTTTTAGGGCTAGCATTGTGACAACCAACCTTAAAGTTAAGATGAGATAGCATCACTTAACCTCCACAAAACTTTTATGTAATATAAACCTATGATAAATCTTCACCACCCTTAACACTTGAATTAAACCTTGGTGACATGGTATCAATATTATATGCTACACTTAGGGTCAAAATACATTTAGGGTAATCATACTTATTTGTCAATATAGCAAAAAGCTTTTACTATGGTCATGAAATAGGTTAATATGTCTATATTTAAATGAGCTAATAGATATACTTTTAACTAGACTCCTATAACTCTAATAATTAAATTATATTTTTACATACATTTTTATATTAAAATTACATATATAATAATATTGCTTATAGTAAAATAGAATAGTATCAACATTGTTATATAATATAACTAAATATATTAGTTTATTAGACTTAATATATCTTTTAGATGATTTAAAGTTTGACCAGTTAAATTAAATAAGTTTTTTTTAAAAATCTGAGTCTAATTTATTCACACAAAAAATTCGAGTCTAATTTATTAACACAAAAAAATCTGATATGACCTAGTATGTTATAGGCATAGAGACTAACATTCACTATTTTTGAGTACGATAAGAGCCCACTCAATAGCGGGCTTTAGAGATGTTAAGCAAGTCTACTTAAAAGCCCAAATTCACACCACAAGAAAACGAAACAATAATTTCATCGTTGACATTTTATTATGATTTGAGATAAGTTCTTTTTAATATAAGGTATTATTCAACAAGGATTATGTGCTCTGAAAATAATCAAGCTTCTTATCTCTCAGAATATATGAAAAGCTAGAATAACAAATTGCTTTTTTAAAGGAAAATTAATCTTAATTGTTATATCTTTACACATCAATATATGACTTAAGATTGTATATAGTAATTATATTATTTTATTTATCTTGAGTTATACATCTAATATATTCCATTATAATGGTAAAGACATAGGAATTCTACATAAACTTAACATTATGATAAGAGAATAATATATCTCCTCATATTAGGAGATAATTTATCTCCTCTAGCTAGTAAAAATGTGACATGTGTGCTATTTTGTTTATTTTTAAAAATATTTTTATAGAAAATGATGAAACATGATACATGTCATGATTTCACTGGTAGGAGGAAATAACTTTGGCATGAGGAAATAACTTATCTCTTTATACCAGGAGATACTGCATTAAGACACTGTTTAAGACGTTTGATTCTATCTGTTCTTCAATGTCCCAAGCAAGATTTATAATACTTATGTGAAGAGGAACATATGCATTAATAATATGAAATTTAGCCAATCTCACTCATTGGCCTTAACGGTTCAACACTTTTCTTCTGTATTCGAGGCAGAAGTGCTATCAAAAAACAAAGAAAAATCTATATGTAATTATACTTGTATTTTTTTATCTTTAGTGATGAAATATTTTTTATCCTAAAAATAAAAGGAGAAACAACACTCTCCTCTTTGATACCTGAAAGGATTAACAAAATACTCACCACAAATACGAAAGAAGAGAAATGGGTAATGAAATGCAAAGAGAAAACACTAACATAATAATGCCAACAAACACATGAAGTTAAATAACTAAAGGACACTAATCTATGGTCTAAGCTAAGTTGTAAAACAAATGCCTTAATCAATTACATATTAAAGTACCCACAAACTTGCTTCACTGGCCTAATTGGCTTCCACTAAACCATTCTTTAACATTTTCTTGGCAGATTAATAATTTAATTATACTAATTAAACAAATAATTATTCCATTGAATCATGATTCTTGAATGTGAAGATCACCTCAAAATTCTAATTGTTGCTGAGGTAACAATCATGTTTCTTGTGTCTTATAGGACCCCTCCACCATTTGGCTTGGGCTAGAGGCATTTATATTTTATGTCATGGTCTCCTAAAGAAAACTAAATTTGCTTATAATAATTTCTCAAATCTCTGATATTCACACAGAAAAATATTTCATTTTTCATATTGAAGAATGTGATCGAAGTGGTAATGCCTAGTTGTTGGATTAAACTGCGGCTCGGCTGGAGAGCCTCCAACCACCAAGGAGTTCCATTGTTAACAGAGTGAGAAGAATGAAGAGTCATAAGTGAAACAACACGTCTTGAACCAAAACGTTAAGACATCAGTTCCATAAGTTTTTTCTACTTATAAACTATTTCACTCATTTCACATATCTAATGTGAGACTTCACACTTGAATAAATTCAACACTAGCTAGTCTGAGACAACTTTTTTTCTTCTTCTTTGTTTAACAAGGAAATTATGAAGCATTGATGAAAAAAAATTCAAATTTTGCACATGTTAGAGTTTAAACCTACATGCTCACACCTTGAATTCTAATTAATCCAATTTGGGTTGAGAATATCTATTAAAGAGAGCAAAGTTCTTTGAGGATTTATTTTTCATCCATATAAAATTTTAAGAATAGATCTTATCTAAGGAAAATTAAATTTCTTACATTTCCATCATCCTCTTTTGATGATTTTTAAAAAGGTTTTGAAGTTTTTTATTTCCTACCCTAAGTGGTAAAGGATACTTATTACCAACTTAGTCTTTGAATTCACAGGTACATATAAAAAGTGTAGATATCAAATTAGTTAGTGGATTCTTGATGCTTAACACTTGGATAAAAAAGCTTATATGAATTGACAAAGTAGGTTAAAAGTATCCAATGTCCGTACAGAAAATGCTTACTTTTGGATTAATAATACAATATACTTGTTATTAGGGGAAAGAAGACCATCAACTTCAACAAAGATATTTATAGTGAAATTTTCATATCACTAATCACCTCACCTATAAATATAAGAAAAAACCCTAAGGGTCAAACCCAAATTAGAAAAACATATGAGCAAAATATTCAACAAGAAGTACCATCCAATTTGGCACCATCAACCATTATTTTTCTTGTTTATCTTTGCATGAAGTGTGTCCTTCCATAATCTAATTTTTTGTTTAACATGGTTGATGCTAAATTATTTGTGTACATCAACTCACAATTAATACTAAGCTAGTTGAACTAGAGGATAGAAAATAAGTGGAATTGATTAGAATTATTGATAAAAATGATAAGATATAAGTAATATATACTTGCCATTATTTGGGAAGGAAAACTCACCTTAGTATGGTGGTTCCCCTTTGATCCTAATGCCAATAATATTCAAAAACTAATCAAATATTGGTCTATAAGGTTTCGCTAAATCTCCATGAAAAATAAAAGATCAATAGTTCAACTCCTAGGAGCAACACTTATTAGAAGAGGCAATCATATACTTCGAAATTAATTAATTTTTTACCCATAGAGTAAGAAATATCAATAGATTATGTATTAGTGCAAACCTCTACATACATATAATCCTCTCCTTTTGTCAATAAAGTAGTTCCAATATTCGGACGAAAACATTTGTCACTAATAATAATGGAAAGAAATCTCAAACTAAAGGCAAGATTCATTCCATGATATATCATAACTCAAATATATGGATCTCACTTTGTCCCCCTCTTTCTATAATTTGTTTTTATTTTAGTTGAAGATTGTCACACTTATCTAAAGCAACAAGAAAATTTTAAAATCATTAACAATAACTAATAATCAAAATTAAAAAAATACACACTCAAGTTGTCCTTGCATATATTTTTATTGCGCCATCCATGAAAATGTGGATAATGATCACAGGATAAAAATAGAGCGTATTAAGAATTCAATCAAACACAATTAAGAATATAATTTGGATCCCACTCCAACCTTAGCTAACTTTTCTTAATAGATGTAAATATTAACATTAATATACATACATATATATATATATATCCTCATTCGTGTGACTCTAATATATAATAATAAAATTTGATTTTGTTCCAGATCCATTATTGGGTGGTCATAAAAGAATGGTTCACATAAAATTGAATCAAATTTTGATTGTGGCCTCTCCTTCGTTTAGTCAAATAATAGAAAGTATAAATCACATGATGTGAATATGCATTTACACATCACTACAAACAAGTAATCGATCTTTTAATTATTTTACCATAATGCTAATGAAGAGTCCAATCTCGAATATCTTTTAATTGTTGACTATGTCAAAGTTCAAGTATGTTTACAACCATAGTTCACATCTTCATCTTATATATATATTCTTTTTGTTAATCAATTCTATCTCTTCATCATAGAATAAGGAATTAATATTTAATGAATATGTATGACTATTTTCCCAACATATATATTTACAAGTATTAAATTTTGACCATTTACTTTATACGCTTCTAGAGTTCTAGGGATCCAATAAAACTTTATATTATTAGATCAACTTTTTATTGATATTTTCTAATTTTATTCCTTTAACTGAAATATATTCGACTATTTTGCAAAATATTTCTTCTTATGTTATGTAACTTATCTAGACTCTTGCTTTGAAGAATCTTAAAGTTTTTTAGAGCATAATCATATAAACAAAGAAAACCTATCACAATTATCATCATTAGGAGTAATATTACTGCAACAAAGAAAAGTTAAGGGCTCGTTAGCACGTTTGATAGCATAAGACATGATAATATAATTTTTGATAAGATTTTAATACTATATAATGTTTGATTACATTGTATGAGGTGCTTGTATAATAAAAATACTATTTTTTGACAAAAAAAAAATCCTTTAATATAAAATACTAATTATTTAATAACAAGAAGTTGATCTAGTTGTGTAAGACCCTACTGGATTCCTAATATCGAGAGTTCGATTCTTGTGAGCGATACTTGTTGAGAGGGGCAACCACGAATCCCAAAAAAGATTAGTTCCTTACACGAAAATGTAAAAAATACCTTTAGTAATACAAAAAAATACTAATTATTTAATGCATATAAATATGTGTAACTTATGCATAAAAACCTAAATTCCAAAATCAAACATAAACCTAGTTACCAAATCAAATATGAATGTTAATCCTAGAATTAAGATATAAAAATTCAGTAGTGGATATCTTTTATGGATTAATATTTATGTTGGTAAATGATTGAAGTAGTGCATGCTGCATCTACTTTGCCAAAAGTTTGAATATTTTATGTAAAAAAAGTATATTCCATGGGATTAAAGGTTCTTCCAAGTAGCTTAAGAAAATTAACTGGGTTCTCATGGCAATAGTATTACTTTTGCATATTTAACTGAGTTTCTTTTTTATTATTAAAAATAAAAAAAGAGAAAGGAAATAAGTAATAGAATTCCATTATCTTGTGGCTAATGCAGAATTTTAATCACTAATCGGAATGTTGAAATAGTTAGGTTAATGAAAAGAGAAAAAATTATATGCACGAAATATGAGTTTTATTCACTGTTATTGTATCATCAACGTTCATATTTAATAATCATTGATTCTTCAGAAAAATAATCTAAATGAATAATGAATGACACGGTAATTGTCTGTAAATATTTACACGAATAATACATATATATCACTCTAATGGAAAAAAATCAAACAAATAAACTCTTAATCTCTTACTACCAATCTAATTTGGCACTCAAATTAAGACCACCATATGCTTACTTTTACAATATCAGAATAAGAATATATTGATGGAATTATAAGATATTTATAATTTTTTAAAGGTATGCTACATTGATTGAATAGTTAAACATTTTAGTAGTTAATTACTAATAGTTTTAAAATTTCAGTATAAAATTAACATTTAGTAAACACCTATCAACTCACAAATATTAAAATTTCAATAAGCATTATTAAAAAAACTTGTAGAAACATCTTGCAAACAAAAATAAATTTAAGAACCTATTCAATAATACAGATTTATACCACAACCATCAGCAATAAGAAAAACTTCGTTTACATTCACCAAATATTTTAAATTGTGATTATAGTCGCATTTCAGTCACAATTATAATTATTGTCTTTATGATCATTGTGATAGTTGTGAAGCAAATTAGACCAATATTATGAATTGTATTATAATAAGAAAATATTTTTGAATTCGATACAGTTTTTTACTGGTCTTACTAAGGGTATCATTTCACATTTTCAAGGTTCATGACAGTTCAGACTAACGAGTGTCGCTCCCAGGAATTAAACTTTCGACCTTGGGATTCAGTTACCCACCATATCAATGATTTTTTGATTTGATGCAGTTGAAATATAGTGTAACACAATTGCGCACAACTATATCATTTTATGATTGTGATTTAATATCACATGGTAGTTGGAATGTGATATCATTACCAAAACCACAATATGACGATCACATCACATGATGAGGTCGGCAATTAGAATAACCAGAAGAACCTCAAAACTAATTTAGTAAGTGACAAATGAAGTAGTATACAATTTCATGTATATGCTTGAAACTCGTACTTTATGTCTTATTCAATTTGATCGTGTTGCATGATTCAGTCGTTATACTTAAATAAAAAAACTAATAAACTTTGGAACAAAGGAAAGAGAAAGTAGAAGGGACCAACGAGTCTATAAACAACAACAGAAACATAGTTAACAATGAGAGAGACAATACCAAAACACAGCAAAGTCAAAACAAGTTGTTTTTTGTGTGTGGAGAAAACATGAAAGTAACCACGTTTTTGTTGTGAAACAGTTCAAGTGTCAGAAGAAGAAGAAGATAAATTGAGGGGTAGTTTCATATTCATTACAGAATACCAAGAGTGAATCACAAACAGAAAAAAAAACAACTCTTGTGAGTAATATGGTAAAATCAATTATAACTGCATTGTGAACAAGGAAGAAGAGCTTCTCTTAAATTTGTAGTATTTGGTCTTTCAATTCAAAAGGGTCTCTTTCATCTTCTTGTTTGTGTTTGAATGGCACATCTGAGGAATATTCAAGCAGAATCAGGTTAATACCTTAAAAGGGTGTCGTAATTTTATGTGTTTTGCTTTGTTTGGTTACTCAGAAACTTGAACAAAGGAAATGTCTTTGTTTTTAGCAGTGTACGAGGTTTTTGGTTCTTTCTTTGAAGAGAGAAAAGTTCTTCACTTTCTGATAAATTTGAAATTTTGATTATGTTTTTGTCTTTTAAGTTGTAATTATTTGTGTTTGGTTAGGTTTTGGAGATGATGATCTAAATACAGAGCTATGGAAGCTATGTGCAGGGCCTTTGGTGAATGTTCCTCATGCTGAAGAGAGAGTTTATTACTTTCCTCAAGGTCACATGGAACAAGTATACTTATTTTGGAGATTCTTAGTTTCTTTCAATTAGCACTTTCCTATGTTGTACTTGTTTTGAAACTTTTGTTCTTCTATGATGTTTTTTGTTCTTTTTGGTTTTCTGTGGCAGTTGCAAGCATCAACAACTCAGGAATTGAACCAGCAAATTCCCCATTTCAATCTCCCTTCCAAGATTCTTTGCCGCGTTATGCATATTCAGTTGTTGGTACTGATTTCTTATTCTATTTTGTGTTGTTTTTTTGTCCTTGTTTGTTCACTAGTATTATGATTATGACTATTTATGTGTATTCATATAGTTTTGTTAATCTGTAGGCTGAACAAGACACCGATGAAGTTTATGCTCGTATCACTTTGCTTCCAGAATCAGATGTGAGAATATTTGCTTCTCCTATCTTTTTCTGCTTCTGTCTTATCTATATCTTTAGCTTTAGATATTATGTAAAAGGGGTTAAGAGTTGAGTCTTTTTTACTCTTCTTCAATAATAATGTAAGGGTTTTGATTTTGTGGTTTTGTTTCAGCAAAATGAGCCTACAAGTCCTGATCCATATCCACCCGAGACTCAGAAACAGACCTTTCACTCTTTTAGCAAGATATTAACCGCATCGGATACCAGCACACACGGAGGATTTTCAGTTCTGCGTAGACATGCTACTGAGTGCTTGCCTCAACTGGTATGTAAAGATCTCCTTAAGCTGCAGTTGAATCTATGTATTTAACGGAGTTTCGATTTTTCTAATGCTTTGTATTTATATATTGTAGGACACGGCACAACAAACGCCTACCCAGGAATTAGCAGCCAAGGATCTTCATGGCTTTGAGTGGAAGTTTAAGCATATTCTTAGAGGTAATTTTGTTTTTATACTGGATGTCTTCTTTTAAGATTTATGTTTTTGCCGCGTATTCAAATGTTGGAGTAAAATCTCATGATTTAGAATGCTAAATAGCATAGTCTTCAAAGTTTCGATCTGTTTTATTGAGCATTTTGCATATGATCAGGCCAACCAAGGAGGCACTTGCTTACAACTGGTTGGAGTTCATTTGTCACTTCCAAAAGATTGGTCGCCGGAGATGCTTTTGTGTTTTTAAGGTACTTTTAAATCTTCCTCACCTAAACAAAATCTTGTTGTGTTGAATGATTTCCTGCGTATAATGTCGCGCCTCTTGGAGTTGTGTAATGTTTAAACTCGGGCCTTGACTTGATCTATGCAGGGGAGAGAATGGTGAACTGAGAGTTGGTGTTAGGCATCTCGCTCTGCAGCAGAGTCCGATGCCTTCGTCTGTGATATCAAGCCAGAGCATGCATCTTGGAGTGCTCGCCACTGCTTCTCATGCTGTTATGACCGGTACCATGTTTGTGGTTTATTACAAACCAAGGTTTGTGAAGATCTTAAATTGTATGTTAGATGTCGTTACTCATTAGTCATATCGTAGAGATTTAACAAATTTTTACATTGGCTGATGACTTCCGGACTTAAAACCGGCTATGTGTAGCATCTTTAGTCATTAACGTATTATGTAACTGTTTGTGTTATCCGCATTTAACGTGACTCTTGATACATTCAGGACTAGCCAGTTTATTATTGGCCTGAACAAATATCTGGAGGCAGTTAACAATAAATTTTCAGTTGGAAACCGATTCAAGATGAGATTTGAGGTCGAGGACTCACCTGAAAGAAGGTATCACCTGTAAATAGTTACTGTGATCACTGAGTGTAACCTTACTTTCAATTTTTGGTAATTTGTTTGCATATTGCTGCAATTATTTGGTTAGATTTTCCGGTACCATTGTCGGGGTTGGGGATGTATCTCCTGCGTGGTCAGATTCTCAATGGCGTTCGTTGAAGGTTGAACTTTTAATCTGAAACTTTGTTGTCTAAATTCTTATTGTGTTGATTGTATTCTCTGGAGCTGAGCTTCTATAATCTTCTGCTGCATAGGTTCAATGGGATGAACCGGCAACAATTCCTCGGCCGGAGAGGATTTCTGTTTGGGAGTTAGAACCTTTTGTAACTTCTGCTGTAACTGTCACTCAACAAGTGGTTAAGAGCAAAAGATCTAGGCCTGCTGATGCTCAATCATCTGGTAGGAAAGATATCTTTTTATCGAAGTTCTCGAAATAAGTTATTAACTAGACATTGACTAAAATTGTGTCATGGATGGATGTAGAAGTTGCTCCTAGTTCTCATGCTTCAACTTTGTGGTATCACTGGCCTTCCTTGTCTCAATTAGGTGGTGTTTGCGAAGTTCAGAGCAACGAAAGTCATGGCGTGTGGTCATTGAGGCAGAAAGAAATTAATGACAATCCAAACGATACGAACTATGCTAGCTCGAGAGTACGATTCGAAGGCATATGGCCTTCATCTCCTCATTTGAATGTCCCTTCAAACTATTTTCAAGACCTCAGAAACAACAAATCTGTCCCGATGACACAATCGTCTAACATTGGCTGTTCTCCTCCTTCATCTAGGCCTAACGATGGTTCAATGCATGACCAAGTTGTAAATCGTAAAAAGATGGAGAATCGCACAGACATCTGGGTATTTGGAGTTAATTTGAATAGCAATTTAGCCAATGTTGCAGTTGCTCCGAAGGAATTTGAATGTCCAGCCACGGTTACTTCTGGTGCATCGCGAAATGAGAGGCAGAACACTCAGGCCTCTGTACCGTCCTCGAGGACTCGTACTAAGGTACATAAACACATATATTTTCTAGGAAAGTTAACTATTGTGATAATGCCAAACTAAGATGGAAATTTGTTAGCCGTTTAAGCATGTGAATAGTTGGTACTTGGTAGGGTAGTAATGTTAAGTGTAACGAACGTTATTATTTGAATTTGTTACTTCACATAGGTCATATATGAACTTATGCAAAGTGATTTATAATGTGTTGATGAGTGACTTGATCTATATTGTTTATGAAGGTGCGAATGCAAGGTGTTGCTGTTGGTCGCGCCGTTGATTTGGCCATGCTGAATGGTTATGATGATCTAATAGTCGAGCTTGAGAAGTTATTCGACATTAAAGGAGAGCTTCAATCGCAAAACAAATGGGTGATTACTTATACCGATGATGAAAATGACACGATGCAAGTTGGCGATGATCGATGGCTGTGCGTAATTTTAACACATTGTAGTACTGTACTTTGGATGATTTTACTTGTTTCATTAGAATTAGAGTGTAATTTTTCTTTGTCCCTCTAATATGGCAGGGAATTCTGTACTATGGTGAAGAGGATTTTCATTATTTCAAAAGAAGATGTGAAGAAGATAAAATCCAAGGATTCTTCTGCTTCATCAGAGATTGAAGAGACTCTGCTAAGCATAGATTTCACAGAGTAGGGATGAAACAAAGCAAATCTCTTACTCTTGTACAGCTTAACCTTTTCAGTTATCTTTTTTGCTTTGGGCGAGGGAGGGGTTAGGGAAGGGTATTTTAGGGTCTGTTTTCGAGTTGAGTTTTGAAGGGAAATGAAGGAAAATGAAAGACTTTAGAGTCATCGTAAAAGTATATCTTATGGTTCTGAAGTCTTCTCTTTCCTCTCCAAAGTCAAACTCACACTTACTGTTAGGGTTGTTTGATTTCAAAGTAGTGAATGTGTGTAAGTGGGCTACTAATATAAATATAAAACTATAGGAAGTTCAGTTGGATTTTAGGTACTTATGTTTGTGAAATCTTGTTTTTAGGTGGTACCTTTAGCATTTGAACATGTGTGTTGTTTTTGTACATGATTTTCAACCTATAAATTATCAAATTGTAATTAGGTATATAATTGTAATCTAGCAATGCTATTGTGGCCTCCAGAGACAAGAATATTTTGGTACAAGCATGGGTGTACATCACTTTAGAACTGCCTCACAAAACTGATGTAAAATTGATAAAATCAGGATTTGTATTGATCTTCCATCACATTCTCAGATTCTCTTGCATGTCCCTTATCTAAATTACTCTACAAATATGGTGCATAAATGTTTACTTTTCTCTCATTATTAGTTCACCCTTCTAAATAATATACAATTATCATCTTATAAAAAGAAATATTTGAATAATATATACTGCAATCCTTCAAACTTAAGGACTCGTTTATGAGTTAATGAAGTAAAAACAACATATAAATCCACTCTTTTCAAATAACAACAGTTATTAAGGAAATATATTCAAAGGGAGAGGGGCATCTAAAGTTAAAAATTGTCAAAATTGAAAATAATAATATTCTAGATGGTAAGTTTTAAGAATCATACAATTATCTTTTAATATTTATTATTCAAGTAGGATTCAATAACTAAGATTCACTGTTCTTATCACTCATGATAACTTGATATGATCCACATATATATCAACTAAAACTTCCAACTTCAACATCATACAAATTTTCATCACAAATCCGGCTAAAAAACAATTCATTTGCATATCACATCTACATTTTCAGGGTGATAGTGACCATCTAGTATTCAAGGCTGTCATGAGTTTTAGTATTCAACAAAGGTTATAATGAACACCAAAAGTTTCATTAAAATGGCATCACCCTCCATTATTAAATTGTCAACTTGAATATGGAACAAGATTCAAGCATCCTAGTTTTGCATAAACAGAACTCCTTAACATTGATCCCATTGAAACAATTACAGAAACCGTAGAGGCAAAAAATTAATCAGGAATCCGGAACAAATACATTGTCACATATGGAAGCTAAATCCAATTTTTAGTACTCTTATTTCAATTAGACTATGAATGAAAATAAGATCAAACAGGGAAGTTGGAAAACTTTGCCATGTATCACAAGTATAAACCCCCTTCACTTTTTACCAGTCATACTTGCAACCACCTACAACGACACAAGATCAATATCAGCTAATAAAAAAGAAGCAATTCCTGCTATTCATCGTGGTTAACAACTTATACCGAGAACAATAAAAAACTGAAAGTGAATGACACTGGAACAATACGGGGTGGGTTGGGGTGTTTCATAATCGTCCTGAACACAATGTGATGATGAAACTCATTTTGTTTCAAAACAAAATTCTTTAAAACCTTGGAACAATTACACAGGCTTCCTTCGAGATTTGGCTTAATAACACTCAGCAATCCATGTTTCAAAAGGTACACTAATCTCCCATTAAGGATGCAGTTGTAATTTCAACCACCTTCTCTCTAGGTAAGTTTGGTGGTAACTAAATATCAGAGATCTTCAGATAGCTTTTGAAATAAGAGGGGTATACCAAGAGTAATTTAGCTATAAACATCAGAGGGTGTCAACGTGATGTGATCTAAAGGCTTCACTTACCACATATTCAGAAAGAAAGAAAGAAAGAAATGGGTAATCTCTCTCATAAACAATGGAAAAACAGATGCAACACTACCAAACAGAAGTTTAGTTTCAAGATCATTATCAGTGACAAGACACAATATTAAGCATTTTTGCAACAGGATGTATCAGAGAAACAGTATTACAAAGTTGCAAAAGCAAAACTCACATCACTTAAAGCAGCTGGGGGAGGTTGTTTGGATGCCTGATATGAATCCAGCATTGGCCTCACAACAGCTGGAAGAAAAAGACCTGAGGAGGATTTTGGAACTTAGTACATAAATAGCATGAAAATGACAATATAAAAAGTGAGGTAGGTTCTTAAGTATAACTAAATTTAATTTTGAGTAGACTCACGAAACAGCATAAACTGGTTGTAAAAAAAATAATCAAAAGAAAATTATAAAACCTCTAACTACAATTTCTGATCTTCCCAATGCCCAGCTCAATGGTGGTGCTAAGGGAAAAGAATCAGTAACCAAAAAAAGAACTATTCAAGCTCTTACTTTTAGCCCTTATCATAAAACAATATTCAATAGGAAACCTGAATGTAATCCTATCCATCCAGTAGTCGTACCAAATGAAAGCATGAAACATTCTTGCAATTAGCTATACTAAATTCAGGATAGCATAACAATAATAACTCTCATCAGTGTATTTACTCTGATCCAAATGATACATGTCAAACATGACATCTAATATGGTTGATTTAAAGGAGTATTAAGACCCATATTTACAATTCAACTATAAATTTAGCAGAAGACACAACCCAATTTTTTGTTATTTAGTTTTAGTACCGTGTCTACACAATGTCCGAAGCAACAAGTACAAAGTATTTTCCCACTAAATTGGAGTTAGCACCATAATGTCCTATTATAAATCGTGTGTATAGACAAAACATTTAAATCCAAGTCCTTCCTAGTGGTTTTGGCTACGGGTTTACTTGGTCACACTTTACTTCTAAGTTCTAACTATTGGGATGATCTACTCTCCTAACCAGGGGATTCTACGAGTTTTCTCCACACATGCCCAAACCACCTAACTTCGTAAGTACAATGTTGAAATATATCATTTCAAGAGAACACATTTTTCATGTATACAAATTAATTATTCTAATACTTCAGCTTTCGATTCAATTCAAAATCAACGTTATCAATCACACTATTTTATAAGCAGCGAAAACAATTAGCCTGTATTAGGTGACAAAATCAAATATATCAGAATCCAAAACCCCAATTTTAACGATGTGAATAATAACAAAAATTAAAAAATTATATCATTTTAAAACACCAGGAACAGGAATTCATAGAGATAATCCCAAATTTGTAATAGAGAGAAGCCCTAATTGAATAATTTAATTAAGAATAAGAAAAGATAATGATATAAAATTAGGGTTTGAAGAAAGAGATGAGTTACCAAAACCAGCGATGAGAAGAGAAGCAGTAACAACAGGTTCTTGAACAACGAACATCCTAAGCTTCTGCGACAATCCCATTTTCAGATTTCCACTTTCACTTTCACTTTCACTTTCACACCCTTTTTTTTTTCGATTTCTAATCTTCTCTCAATTCTTAATTTAAATATTGAACTTTCTTACATATAATAGTGGACCTATATATTTTAGCCCACTTCATTTCACACTAGAAAGGCCCAAATAGTCAAATTTATAAGGAAATATAATGAATTTGTTTTGCCTACCAACAAATCGTTGATACTGGCAGTTTAAAGTCCCACTAGATCCATAAAAAGATCAGAAGATCAAAAAGTTTGATTTTTTGAAGGAATAATTGTTGGGAGAGGAAACCCTTATTCATAGGTGGGTAAGGAGATATCATTGGTAGTACAAAAAATGTTGTTTTATCTTTTCACCAAAAATGATATTCATTATTGTGGAGTGTGTATGTATGTTGGCCTACTATAGGGGAGATTAGTTACCTACCAATCCACCATGGTGGCTTGTCATAGGGCTCCTACGCCTCTACAAGCCATCACAAGCATGTGTTGTGCTTTTCCCATGATATGGTGGGTTTATCGAATAAGTAATTATCTAATCAAAATCAAATAATTATATTATTGTAACATATTTTAGAAGAATTCAAACCGTTAGATATCCCTATCACAACCAAATACAGGATGAGAGAAAGGTAGAGGCAAAAGGAGACTACCTTCCATCCATCGTAACTCAGTATTATTTTATTAATATAATATATTTAATAACACTTTTTAATTAATAATGGATATGTTACTGACAGAGAACTTAGCCGGTAGAGTTACGAATTATGAAATGTAAATATCGGAGTTCAAATTTTGACAAGTGCACAATTTTCTCTTCTAGGAATTGGCATGAAGAACTGATATGGATTTCCCAACAGGCAAGAGGCAAAAATACCAAATGCAAGATACTAAAATGTGTTGTTACTGAAGTTATGTATGAGATTTGGAATATGAGAAATCTTTGCATTTTCCGGGGTCAACCTATTAATGTAATATTGGTCTTAACATTGTAGAAACCATTTGTATTAGGACTAGTATCAATGCTAAGCTGAAATTGTACTGTAATGAACTTGACTCTAGGTGATTCCTGCTTCTTAGATTAGCCTCCTAGTTTTTTCTTCTTGAATCTGCGGATCAATTGTACTCGTTTGCTTTTGGTAATTGATTTTTTTCCCATGTTCCAAAAAAAAATTGATATCAATTTTATTTAATTTGTCTATTTTCATAATGCAACCTTAACTTATTCATTCACCAATTTTTGAAGAAATCAAATTTCTAGTTTGCTTATTTTCATAATACGATTCTTAATTTAATTTTTTCATCAAATTTTGATGTAAGCAAATCTCCGAAGATTCAATATTTTTAATCAAAATGATTCTTTATATAATTTTTAGCTTTATTTTATGTTATTTTTTATTTAAAAAATAGTCAAATTTAGTTGTTCATAATGTATAAGTGCAAAAGGGAAGGTGAAGTAGGAAGAAAGAGTATGAGAAAGAGAAGAAGATATGCATTTCAAATAGAGAACATAAAAAGAGAGGTGAATCTCATATAAACATAAAGAGTATGTTAAAATCCATGCAATTTGGAGAAAGAGTATGAGAAAGAGATTACTCATGCAATTTGAAGAATATCCCATAAGCAAATATCAAGTTGTTGGAGTGTCTAGTTTTATTATTTCATAGGCCTAAGCAATTAATAATTTAGATGGTATATTAATACAAGTTGTTAGCATGGTTGGTGGACCACATTTAAATAGGAAATAATTTTCCATTTTTCACAATTCAATCCCCTCAAATATTATTCCACTCTTGGAGATAATTTATTTATTTATTTTATTTTATTTTATATTTATTTGATTTGATGATGACTACAATAATGTCTTTCCAATTACATCATATCACACAATATTTTGAGATTAAAAATTTACTTTTATATGATTCAGGTACATCCTATTATTTTAACATTTTGAAATAGAGCACTCTTGTAGTCAACAATTTTTCTTAGTTTAGATTATAGTTGACATTGAATTTAACTAACTCGACATTCGTTTAAAACTCGACCCTTATTTAACTTGACAAACATAATTCATAAACTAAATGAATCGAATTTGAGTTCATTACATAATTGAGCCAAACTCAAAATAGATGGAGTTTGACTTGTAAAGTTCATGAGTTATATATATTATATTTAAATATATATAAATTAACCTTGTTATGTTTATTCTTATTATACCATGACTTGTTATTATTTTTACATTTATTATTGTTATATTTATATATATAACATTATGCAATATTTTTAAAAAGGATCAATTATTTAAGTTGTCCAAATGATCCAATTCAAGCTCAGTCGAACAGTTCATGAGCTTTAACCGAGCCGTACTCGAACTAAAAAAAAATATTTTGTATCAAATTAGAGTCGAGTTTCGAGATGAGTAAATCATTATCGAGCTGAACCGAACTGAGTTCTAGTTTGACCCTTAGTGTAGATAAATCTAAAAAATAATATTTGCATTTGCACAAAGCCACTTCAACCATTGCAACACTTGCAATTCATAGATGGTGGAAAAAAAATTTATATGACCTTTCTATTTTATAACATAATATTTAATGTCCTACACAATAAATTAATTAAAATCTGAAAAAATAATAAAAAATAAAAAGTGCGCCAGCTGCCATTAATGAAACATATAAGTGGTATATCTCATTAAGTAACAAATCTTTCCCATTTTTAATTTTATATATTGTCATTTTCTATCTATAAATAATAAATGAAAATTATATGTATATGACACTTGTTTGGAGCGACAGCTACACACCTCTAAATGAATTATTTCTTTATTCATTGGGTGAGAGAATACATCTAGTACTACCTAAACAAAATATAGATGTATCTTAAAAGTTCACTTTCACTTTTATTCATAAAAAAACAAACATTCAGAAACGAAGTTCTTTAATTTTTCAATTTCATTCATTATCTCAACTCTCACTTTCATTTTGATTTTTTTTATTAAATTTAGGTCAATTGTAGGATATGTGAATGTTATTAATATTAAAAGTTTGTTCTTAAATACATATCATATATACATATCTATTAAAACATTTATACCTAAAACCTTAACTATTGCATGCTTGTATCATGTTGCAAAAAAATAATTTTTTATATTAAAAATACACTTTTAGAAAAACTTTTTCTTTAAAAAAAATGAAAAAAACACTTTAAAAAAGACTTTGGAGAGTGATTTTCAAAAATGCTTGATTGAAATATTGATTTTTAGAATTTTCTCTTCAAAAGTATTTTTAATTATAATTAAAAAAACAAATGGATTAGATATCCATCCATTCAATTAATTGAAATGGATTCATCGATGAAATAAATAGATTGAAATTCATCTATTAAGTTTGGATATAAATGACTTGAATAATTTAAATGAATCTATATGGATTGAATGATGAATTTCCATCCATAATGATCCAAATCTAAGTCCATCCATTTGTCACTTATACATGATACTCAATTTCAAGTCAGAAAATAATTGGTGCCAAAATAAATGTTAATAAAATTATGATATGTGTTTCCTTTCCATATCTATACTACTATATAAAGATAAAACATGTCCAAGAGATATATAGGTAATTGAACAGACATAATTTCTATATCTCAACCTTATCCTTACTACTATATAAATACAAAATGTACCTAAAGGGAATTCAGGTAATTGAATATGTATAATTTCATTTAGTTCCATTTATATACTTAAATAGTGTTAATTGAAAGACAATTTCATTAGTTGATGATATATTCAATTTTATAACATATACAATGCAAATAAGTTTGCAATAATTGGAAGCAAAAAATAACTCATATGATTATTGTAGGTTACTTTTTAAATGGAGAATATATTAAACAACTTAACCTCTTTATGTCTTATTCTTCATATTTTTGAAGATTATCTCATGTTCATCTTTGATCCAATTTTTTCAGATAAGGAAGATCACACTTTTGAATAAGTGTCAAAATACAATCAAATCAAAGATTAAAAACTTATTCTTTCTTAAAAGATACTTCTTTTATAATAATTTATATCATATAGAGACTCTACACTCAATTCCAAACTAGACAAAATTATAATATCATATATAATTAAATACAAAAAATGTGATATAATTCTCTAAAATAAAATATATAAAATGAAATATTCTATATTAGAAAATAAAAATGCGAGTCAGCAAACAAGAAGTGATAGTCGGCACATTAGTTATAATAGAGTGTTATATCTATACATTGTTAGTGTAAATATTTATACACATTCAATATATATTCATCATTTATTTGTATAACTTTTTTTTGAAAAGTCAATAATGATAAAACATGAATAACGATAATGTATAAAACTCATACACTATGAGTGAATATGCTTATTCTCATTATAATATTGTCAACCACTTCATTCATGTATAAATAGGAGAGTGGCTTCAAGTTTCTCACACATCAACAAGTTTAAGCATCTATTATACATCTAGCATATTTCTCTCATTAAGTGGAAATGGAGAAAAACTCTACCAAGATGATTTTTGTAACAATTCTTTTGGTTATTGCAATAGGTAAGTTTTTTTCATCCTTATATATACGAACATGTATCATGAAATAATGGAAACTACTAATACATTTTTTCTCTTTTGTCTTCATTAATGTTTTTATTGAAATTTGATTTGTACCTAAGTCATAAATTTTGTCATCTTTGTTTCAGGGCTAAACAATGAATCAAAGGGAGTTGAAGCAAGAAATGTGAGAACTCTACATTGCACAATAGATAGTGATTGTCGTTGTAGTGGTGAAGAGTGTGACACTAAAAACCACGTATGTGTTTGCAATAAGCCATCATGTCCTTGTCCACCACCTCTTCTCAAAATTATGTATTCAAATAAAGCCATGCATTTGTAAGATATATTATGCAAATTTATACAAGTGCATAATATAAAATTTATTGAATAAAAACATCATACATGTTTCCTTTCCATGTTATAAACTGTCAACCATAAAAACATAATCAATAAAATTATCGTTTACACCACAATTATAAAGTAATAATCTTTTTTGATATAACTTGTGGTATCCTCTCACTTCATGGATATTGAATTAATCTCTTTTGGGGTACTTATATAATATCATATCAAGGAACATTTTGTTACACACAACTATATATATATATATATGGGAATATATCTGTTGTACCACAAGTGTGTCACTTCATGTGACACAGCTTGTAATTGGTTGAAAAAATGTATTGAAGTTAAAAAATTAAAAATTAAATTTTTTTCTAAACAATCATAAATAGTGATACATTGAATGATACACTTTTATGGGACAACAGATGTCCACTTATATATATATATATAATTTTACCCCATATCCCTTATTTTGTTGACATTTATATATTAATTCCTAATACGTGATGTGCTCTCTTTAAGCTTCACAATAGTGTTCGGAAGAAGAAGAAATGTTCTAATTTGTGGTGTATGTTGTGGTGTGGTCACTTTGGTTGGTGATGAATGACTCTGTTTTTAATGACAAGGAGTGTAGTTATTTCTCTATTTTGGAGTTGATTAAACTTAGACCCTGGTTGTTGTTTTCTTATGCTAGTGATCATAGTTTTGCTTCTTTTTCTAGCTGGAGTGTTGACCCTTATTATTGTATTGTTAACTATTGATTGTTTATTATGTTAGGACTCTTTGTGCTTTCTTAATGTAGTTTCTTTCCTCTGCTCGGCAAAAAAATGTATTTCTTTTCAATTTATTGACAAAACGGACCATATTTAAAATACAAATCTACTTTAAAAGTTAAATGAAAAAATTCAAAGAATAAAGACATTATTATATGAAAAATATTACTTTATTTTAAACATTACATCAATAATTGGAAGAATAGATACCTTAAATAATAAACTTCAATTACTATTATTTTTCCACGCCAGGTGTCCCATATTATGACTAGGTGTTAAATATTCAGTTCGGTTTTTGGTGAAATTTAGTGGTCAAACCAAACACAAAAATATGATTCAATTTACTTCAATTAACTATAAATTTTATTGTAGAAATTAAACGGAATTGGCCAGGAATGATTTGGTCCATTTTTGAGGTTTTCCTATTTTTAGGCCATTCCATGTCATATTTTCTTATGATGCAGTTATTTACCGAGTTTGACTTGAATTATTTGGAGGCATGTTTGACGTATTAGATTATTAGTGTGTTTTTTTTATACTATTGAGGGTATATCTACACCCTATGATAATGAAATAATTTTTTTTGGGATTTCATTTGTTCCTCTGATCTCATGTTAATGGATTAATCTATATGTTTTATCTTAGGATTTTATATTATTTTATAAGTATTTATTTTAATATCACAATTATTTTATTCATTAAATTTCATGTTATAAATTAATACATACAAATAAAAGTTATATAAACTAAATTCAAAGTAATAATTATTTTATAAAATAATCATATTTATGGTCAAAACACATCAATGATATTAATATATATGCCATATATTTAGAATCAATAATAAATAATTACTCAAAAATTAATAAATCAATGATATGTTTTTTATATAAGTTATAACCAATGGTAATTTCTCACTGTATGGATAAGAAATTAATCTTTTTAGAGTGCGTGAAAAATTAATAGAATGAAACATTTTAGTAACATGAATCTTGATATTAAAAATAATTATTTTCTCCCCTCTCACTCACCCAAACTTGATCTTGTGTCTAACCTCTCTATGTCACCCACCACTCATATGTTGTCTTTGTCAATTACCATGAGACTGTATTTAAAATTTATGTTTTATCTATGAATGTCTCACAATATATTTGTGACAAAAAAATGAATAAAATGAAGGAAAATAATGGTAGAAAATAGAGAATTATTAACCTCTCAATTTTGCTTTCCAATGACTTTTGATATCCTTCCTCCTCCTTCTCTTGCTTTTTTGTAATTCTCTCTATTTCTATATTTATGTGTGTGTCTCTCTTTTTTTGTAATCATTGAGTTTTTGTTTAAAAAATTAGGTTCTTGGAACTCCTAGCTACATGACTTAACCTTCATTGGGTCCTCATGTAATATTGTTATTCATCACTGATAAGTGTTTTTATTATATACCTAGCAGAATATGATGTATTCATTATATATATATGAAATGATGTATATATGAAATGATGTATATATGAAATGACCTCGCTTAAGCCTGCATTCAAAACATTTGTGAGAATTCATTTGAAGTAAAAAAAGTTTGTTTGTTTGCTCTCATCTTCCTGGGTTATAATTAATTTAACACTTTCATTGCTGCTATTGTCTGATCATTTTTGTTGTTGCCAATTTTGATTTTAATTGTAAGTACTTTCACTATTATCCCTCAATGATGAAGCAGAAGAAAAAGCAAATCGTGTGAGAATCTTCTCCAGATTACCGGAGAGGAAAATATCTCACAAGCGAACTCACAATATCTTTCACTATATTTCTTAAACCTTTTCACTTTTACCATCAGACCAAGTTAACAATAGTTCTTTCCACATAGAATCGTGTTTATTTATAAGTTTATCTATATACAAAGTACAAAGGTTGTAGTTGATTTTAGAAGAAAAAACCTTGTCAAGGGCATCATATATGCTATGTTATGCATGTAGTTTTCTATTATTATTGTGGTAAGAGATTACACTCTTCATTAACATGAAAATCAAATAAGGTACTAATTATATAGTTATATAACTCCACCGCAAATTTTTTAATACTACCAAAGGTGTGGTGTCTCCGAACTAATTTCTTTTGGGGTACGTTATTACCCATCTCAATAAATATTGCTCACATGAATCGAACGCATGTCGTTTACCCTATAATAACCTGTATTTTTTTTTCATTTCATACAGCAAAAGAGGGTAAAGTATCTTGAACCAAATTCTTTACCTTGATCCTCATAGCCCCACTAAGTTGCTGCACCTTCTTGGCAATCCCAAACACTTCATCTTCCCTCATCTTTGCATTAGATGAAACCAACACCACTTGAGTTCCACACAACTCATCATATATCCTTTCAAACTCTTGCAACACTTCTTCCAAAATTCCCATCTTGTTCTTCTTCAACAACATCTTCAACAAAGCTACCACATGTCTATGAAAGTTTCCTTGTTCTACCACTTGTCTCATTATTGCTGGTCCTTTATGCTCCTCAACCATTGAAGGGTCAACCATAGTTGATCGGAAATTCATATGTTGAAGGAAATTCAAGAGCCTTTTATTGAAGAAATAGAGAAACAATATATGTACTATGAATAAGTTTATGTATTTCTTGGTATTGCTTGATATAAAAGATTGTCCTATACTCCTACTTCTATGTTAAAAACAAAAGATAATTGGAATCATAAATACTAAATAATGTGTAATAACGAACCAAATCCCTCTTAACAGATTGTTAACAAATTAATTAGGTTATTAGTATCCTAAAATCAAATCTAAAGTTAATACGTAAACATATTTATTTAGTTTGATTAGATTGTTATATGATAAACAATACAATATTAATGAATAAAATATCCAAATATATTTCTTTACAATAAACTAATTAGATATAATAATGCCACCTAGATTACACGTTCAAATCCTGAAATATGTAAAACTCTCCCTCACCAGAATCCCATAGGTGAAGCCTAGAGATGCCCCTTTAATATAATTTATCCAAATATAATCTCCTAATAATGTAATGAATCCTAATAAAATAAATCTAACATAGATTTTTTTCTAATAATATTGTAATACCTGCTAATATCCTTTTGAACCGAGTGAAGGGAATTGTTGTTTTGAGCCACATCTATGATAGCTGCTGCATAACCAGTAGAAGGGTTTTTATGGAAGATTGGAGTAGATGGTATGCGAGATAAAGTGTTAGAAGATGAGTATAGTGGTACAAAAGTAGAAGAACACTTGTGTGAGAAAGTTGGCTTGGTTTTTATGGAAGTGGAAGAGACATGATGAGGTGGTGGAACTTTTGCATGGGGAGTTTTTTTGAAGTGATAAAATTCAGGATTTGTTGTTTGTGTGAGTGGTTGAACTTTGAAGGTTGACACAGAACTTGATAAAGTGTCCATGGAAATAGAACACACAGAGAGAGAGAGAGAGAGTAAGATGAAGGAGTTTTGGGTTTTGGAAAAGAAGGTAATGATAAGATATATGAGAATGAGTTTTAGCCACAAATTCTTGATGTGGTGGTGGTGGGTCAACACAAAATATTAATCATATGATACTTATTGATATTCATTTAAAATTGAATTACTTAACATTTTAAAATCATTCTTAATTGAGTTACTTAACATTTTTGTAATGAGTGTAATATGTACAAATGTATTTTCAATGTAAAAATTTATGTATAATTAATACATTATTTACCATTTATTTATATTATTTTTAAAGTCAACAATGATAATAATGTACTGATAGTATATAAAACTCTTACGATGTATATATTTTTTGTTTTGTAATTCTTAAAAATACTACATTACAATCTTAATATTTTATAATATTGAAGAATAATCTTGAAAAGTAGCAAAGTTTTGATTCATGCCCACTATTTAAAGACTTGGTTTTTTCAAATGATTTCTTCTCAATGTATCATACAAAATAGAGTAACTAAGACATTGATAAGAACAAACAATAATAGACAGAAAAATAAAAGGATCATTCTGACTTATAAAAACTTGTGTGTTAAAATGTGATAAATAAAAAAATTATTGAATTTCTAATTAAATTTGTGGTCATGTTATTCAATGCCTTAAGGGTACTTGTTAAATAATATAAAGATGAATGTGTATTAGAAAATAAGAAAAAGATTCATGTAATAAAAATGTAAGAGTTTTTTACATTTTTATTGCATCATTCACCATTCAAATTGAATTTAATTATTATTGACATTTACATATAACTAATATAGATGAATGATGGATAATTTATTGAGTCTGTATAAATATTTGTGTTGAGTATGCTTAGATATTATACTTTTAAAAAATACAATATTAGAGTCTAAGTGTTGAATACACTTTTAACATTGTACATATCATTTTTCTTCCCATTTTGGTTATCTCTCTTTTTAGGTTGTTCTTATGTTGTTCTTAGGCTTTTATTTCATAGAAATTCATATGGAATGCAGTTGACAAATGAGGTGCAAAAATATGATTTTGTAATCTCATTTGGAACCAAAAGCATCTCATCCTTGGATAGATGACTTATGCTCCTACACATTGATTTGGATTATGGTGTAATGTTATTTCTTTTCTTCATTTGTATCATATTTTGATTTCAATACATTCAAGTTATTACTTTTGGTTAAGTTTTGATTTTTTAAGAAGTTCTAAATACGGTTTTCGTTTGATCACCTAAAACTTGATTTAAAGATCATAAAATGTTTTTTCTTAAAGTGTTGACAAGTGAACTAAAAAGTCTTAGTTCACTTACCAATTCAAAGCATTTATTTTAAGCAACTTGTATTCAAGGCTAAACAATGTTAACGAGCCTGAAGTAGGGTGTGACAACCTGCTCCGACAAGTGGTAGTTAACTATTGTTTAGTGTATTATGTAAGGTTTGAAAATCATATTATCATACTAGGACACTAGACGGGGTTAGAATTGATGTTTGGAATTTAATCAAAAGTACAACACATAAATTGTTAATATTTTCGAAATCATTTGAGTCTATAAATAATTCCATATTTTAAACCAATTTTCTCTTCTTGAATTTGTAAATACTTAGTTTTTTTTTTTACTTTTTCATGTTTCTTAGTTGTTAAAATCACCAAAACAATTTTATATGTTACTTTGTTACTTTTGATAAAATATATAAAGCATGAGTACATTTCTGTTACACAATTCCTTGTGGTTCTACATAACCCTATATTATACAACAATTGAATCTTGAAAGTGATGCAAGTGTAAAATAGTAAAGTGTTAACTTTATAAATTTTATTTGTTGATTAAATATTCATAAAAACATAAGTCCAAACCAATTCATGGTTTATAACTTTGTACAGAGGAATAAAATGCAAAAAGTGCAATTCAATCAATAGATTGTTACTTAACCATAAAACAATGATGAATAATAAATCTAACCGCTAACATTTACTTTCTGTCATTTTCTTTCTGCAACTAACATTTACTTTCTATCATTTACTTTCGGCAACTAACATTTATTTTTTGCTTTATTATTTTATTGTTTATACCAACTGTTTGAAATAAATGGTACGATTAACTGCTAACTTTATTTTTTTGTTCATTTTATTCATTGATACCAACCTTTCATAACAAATGGTATGGTTAACATAATAAAATGAGATCGACCTTTATGGTATGGTTAAAAAGAACCCGAAAAGGGGAGTAAATAAATAAAATCACTAATTAAATAAATTGTTCATCACTCATCATTCCTAATTAAATAAAATAACTTGCACACTAGGAAAATCCTTTCAACAAATGACACATCTATTGTTGAGGGGAGAGTTCGTGGTGGTGAAATCCGCTTTCAACATCGACCTATCCTTATAGTTATATATCAAAAATAGTTGAATAAGTACTTATCAATACTCATTATGTTCAACCCACATAACTCAAATACATACAAGTACACACAACATATCCACACCACTTACCATATTATCCTTATTCCATACCCTTTTTTCATTGTTTAATTTATTTTTCAGTTAATAAATAATTATTGTATTCATTTTTGTGTGAACTTTTGAGTATTGACACGTTGTTGTCATTTCAGTTCCCATTTATGGTTTTTATCATTTAGAATAATACTTTAGCTTATGTTGACACTTGACAGATTAAATTATTCTGAAGTTTTCAATGTCTTCAATAATTTTTAGTCACGTTATTGTGATAGTTTGTAGTTTGAAAGGATGTAACTTACAGTTTGTAGTTTAGATACTGATGCATGTGAGATACGGGTTTTAGTTGAGTTTATATACAAATTGTTGTAATTTTAA
Source organism: Lupinus angustifolius (assembly GCF_001865875.1). NCBI lineage: Eukaryota > Viridiplantae > Streptophyta > Magnoliopsida > Fabales > Fabaceae > Lupinus > Lupinus angustifolius. The sequence continues at coordinate 10,060,072 of NC_032012.1, forward strand.
TTGTGCATGCTTAAAGATTTGAGGAAAAAATGTATATGTTTGTCATTTTGTCATTTTCGAACCCAGACCCATCCCTATCTTGACCTATCTTATTTTGGACTCGTTCCTCACACATCCCATCCTAATTAGGGACAAGTTCAGATTCAAAAATTGATCCAATCAATATTTAGGAACGAGTGAGGGACAAACTTAACCCGTCTCACGCTCATCCCTAGAAGTAGGTACTTTATTTCTAATAATAAAAGTACTATTGCCTTTCTTATGCAATAATTTATTTTTTTACTCTATATCTTTCTTAACAAACAAAAAAATCTGGAAACTTGTTATTAACTTTAATATGGTAAAAAAAATACCTTGCCACAATTTTAACATATGATACGATGATGACATATATAGGATTTCACTTCATTTTCTTGAAGTTTCTAACCATTTAATAAATAGATAACCATCTAATCACACCTTAAATAAATCTAAAAAAAACATTTATGCATTAAAAAAGGATGAAATTTTAATTCAGTTTTTTCATCTTAACATGAAATGTGATATCAAACATTAGAGTTGTACTTCTCTAATTTAAAATAACTATTTTCAAATCTTAAAATAAATTCAACCAACAAATTATTTTCTACAAAGAATTATGTAGTCTTCACTCTCTAATACTCATGAGGATATGTGACAGCAATATCCTATTTTGTGAGACAAAAAAAATATTTTCCATTTCTAATTAATAAAATAAACAAACAGTTTTGGTTATAAAATTAGTCCACCAATTAGTGATAGTAACATTGTATGGGCAGACTAGTAGTAATATTTTCCCAAGCTCTTAACTGACCTTTGAGTCCAAATTTTGAAGTCAAAAACCAATATAATTCAAAATGGGCATAAAAAAGTTTTCTATATTTGACCGCAAAAATATAGCGGTGATTCTAAACCATTTGTGTAACTGGTGTTCGTCCAAAAGTTGGAGTGTGACAAAGTTTTACCTTGTTTAATGTCTATTTCTATGTTATGTTAAATGTTTGGTAGTGGTTTTTTTTTTAAACAGGAAATCAGAACTGCATTAGACAAGCACAAGGGATGCAACCCAATATATTTGACCATTGGTTGATGAAGTGACCTTTGGATCGAGTGGATGTTAAATGTGATGTTCATGATGGTACAAAGGTTATAAATAAATATTTTTTTAGATATAAATTAATAGTATTTTATATTAATATCATTTCCCTTGAAAAAAATAGTTTTAGTTATATTTATTTCTTTAATTATAAGATTTAACTTTCAATTTTTAATATGATTTAACTATTAAATAAATAAATATATGTATATATAAAGATAAGATATTTTTTACACTAAAGTTAAGTTATTCTAGTTATACTTAATCTCAGTCACTCGTGTTTTTAAATCCAAATAATCAAATGAGTAAAACTTAAAAATCATCTAATATTCCTTATTTTTTCTCTCTCATCACCTCTTCCATCTACTGTTTAAACAATATTTTTTAGTGGTGTCTCTTGATTCATCTTATCTTCTTTAACCATTGCATGTTTCGAACGTAATTGTGTATTTTTTAGTATGATTTTAAATGTAAAATCAGCAATAGTAGGTTACTTTCATGTATATGAACTTTATGTTACAAAGCCATATAGGTTTAATGATATTATTTTCATTTTTATCTTAATGCCTAAAATAATCGGAAGCACTTGTGAGGAAGTTGAGTATTAGTGATTATATTATTTGCCTATCAATTAGTTTTTACCAAATCCGAAAAGCACTTGTTAAATTTCATTGTTGATCAAAAAAATGTTGAGTGTTAAGGATTCATTAGTCCAGAATAAAAAAATAGCTATAAAACTTGATCATGATCTAATCAACTCTTCTCAAGTTGATCATAAATTATTTTCCTGTTTTCAGATGAAACTACGAGCTATAGCATTTGTGTCAAATTCATTTAATCATTTTTAAAATTTAAACAAAAAAAATTATGAGCCTGGGCCCAGGGTCTCAATAGTTTAGGTCCCGAGCAAACTCTATGATTGGTCCAAACTTCTAATCCCTTCATAGCATTTTGTTTGGATAAAGGTATATTTTTCTTCACTTAGAATTGTGCATGTCAATATCATAAATTGATCTTTTCAAAGATGAAGAAATATAAGATATTGGATCACTACACAAATTAGCAAAATGTAAAGTTGTTGGAGCAACTTTTGATTAAAACGAAGACCAAGATCAGGCTTGAATCAGATCTATATGGTGTATAAAATTCATAGGCTTTTCTGAGAAGATGATGTCGTTCCTCATTATCCAAATAGACCACACAACAGAAAACCTCAACACCATCCATAACTTGGAACCTGAATTTCTATGACCAAGGGCATCATGCATGGTTAAAAACTCCACAACTGTTATAGAATTTGGTGCACCAACCTGAACCCATGAATAAACACTTTGCAAACAAATGAAGCAAATTTATATGATATAAAAAGGTTTTTGTTTATCACTAAAGGTAATATTTTCGAAAGGAATATTATTATTAGGAGTGGAGATTTGAAATGTGCCTTCTATAAGAATCATGACGAGACTGTTAACAGAAGGCACATTTCAAATCTTATTAAAGTAACAGTCTCGTTATGATTCTTACAGAAGGCACATTTTAAATCTCCACTCCTAATAATATTAAGCCTTGTCGGTAAAAAAAAATCATAAAATACCCAAGAAGACATGATTGAAATGTGGGAGGGTAAGAAATTGGTATTGAAGAAAGACTTATAATATATACACGTGAGTTTTTAATGGAGTTTATAACATTGTCAAGGGTTTGGAAGATACAACGTAAGACTCTGGTGTTTAGTACTAATAGTTTGTTTAAAAGAAATTTGTTTAGCATATTTGCCATTGATTCAATCTATATTCTAATGTTTTTATATCAAATTTATTAAGTCGTGTAACTTATGGTGGTGCTATTAGTCTCTTCTTCTGAAGTCTTAACGCTTGTATTTCCATACGCATAGAAAACTTGACTGTGATTGTTCTTGTATAATATTAGGAAAGATGATATTGACTGATGGTGCAACAGAAATTATCCACAAGCAATCAAATAAATGACATAAAATAAATAGAAGAGAATAAAGAAGAGAATTTGGTAACAGGGATTGACCAATTCTACCTACATCCCTAAAGTGTTGAGTTGCTATCAAAATATTATTAGAGAATAAGAATTACAAACTCTAACACACGTATGAATCATTTAGACTATGATATATTTCTACTTGGTACACATTATAACAAGAGACTGAACTACTTGACTCTATTTTAATACTAACCAATATGAAACTATTATAATAATATATTTTAAGTATCAATCTCTAACTCCCTTTAGAAAAGGTTAGGGCGTTTATTACAACACCTCCACTCTAAAGAAAGTGAGTATAGCTTTATAAAATAAGAGGAGACATAAATATATTAAATCAAATCTCAGAAGAAGTCATTCTAATTAATATTGTTATACAATAAAACATCAATTTTGTGCCAATATGGTAAATAATTCCAATTTGTAGTGAACTTTGGATGCATTTGTTTGTTTTTTACGCCACCATTCATAATGGTTAGCTACCATGCATTAAAAAACCAATGATTGCCCCAAAATAATGCCTCACAAAAGAAAATAAATCATAGCCACATATAGTTGAGACTAAGTGAAGCCACCACAAATAATGGAAAGGGAGAACACAAGCCACAATTACAAGGTTCAATGCATTGTTAATGTAAAATACACGAAGAAAACAAAGACATTTAATCTTAGGGATATCATTAACAAAAATAAATTTTTAGATAAACTTAGTAGACCACTTCATGAGATCAACACCTAGGCAATGTTACCTGCAAGAAGAGCAAGGGATATGAATTTAAATTCAATAAATTTACTTTTAAAATGCACATAAAACGAATTATTGATATTTTAGCTTTATTTTACACTTTTTAAAAAAAAATATAGGGGACTTAATTTTGTCCAAGACTGACGCATAGATAAGTTTTCTTAAAAAGTCTTATACTCTTTAATTAGGGAGGTTTCATGAGACCAATGATAAAAAATGTTAGAGAGTAATGTTATTTTATTTCTCAAAAATAGTAAGAGAGACCCTCCACAATTATTTGGGGTTAAAAAAATATTGCCACATAAAAAAAAACTTACAAAAAAGTCAATCATCTAAGATGTTTACAAGGATTTGTCATTTTTTTATTTTCCCCTTTTTGCAATTAATTAATGATTGTAAGATACTAACCCAAAATGGTGTGATTAGGTCACATTAAGACCAAAAAACTTGAAAAGGTGAAGAAACGTTTATATATAATAGGTCAAATTAAGAGTGCGTTAAACTTGAATTCTTGTCCTTCTAATAGGTCAAATTAGTGAGAAATCCTAGGTGCATGAAAACTTTAAAGAATTAGACCCCATTCATTGTGTATTTTATGTTCCAAAATACTATACAAAAGAGAAAATTTGGGTGGCTGGATTTTCTTGATTGATAAGACCAAAACTTTGTAGATTTCACAATTCATGAAGACCACAAAACACTAATCAATTGTAATTTTGTCCAAAAATGGAAAATGAACATATAATATGGCCAATGCAATAATAAAGAATTTAGAATTGCCATACCCTAAATTGGAAGCAAAGAAGTTGTGTCACTAGCTCCATGTTTGTGATCATTATCAATGATTTCTTCATCATTGGCTTTTTGGCCTTCTAGTTTGTGATTCTTAACATCATGGTATGGATGAATTTTATTCTTCATCATCTTCTTCATCAGCTACAAAATTATAAATTAATTAATGAGAAACAAATCAAGGAAATTCTCCCTTTATATTTTGAGGCTTAATTAATTTAGATATTCTAACTAGTAACCATGTATGCATACAAAAAATAGTAACTATATATATTGCTAGATATTAAAAATGGCATTTGCTTCCAATTGGACAATAAAATTCTGAGTGTCATCAACCATAGAGCTTTGCTAAATTCTATTACAACTTCCTCATACCTTTAAACAAAGAAAATGTTAAATGAAAAAGTACCTTAGGAATATAAGATCATCCAATATATTCTTTATTTAATACCTAAATAAATTATATGAGAACTTAAAATTATTCACAATGATATTCTCACATTACTTTTTCCTATACTCCTTTTTACACATTTTATAATCATTAATCAAAATATTTTTACTTTAAAAACAACCACAAATGCATAATGAATAATTATAAACTATCCTAAAAAAATGTAAGGTGATGCTTTTCCTTTCTACTTATACATAAAACAAATGATAGAATAATCCATGACTTACTTTTTTAATATGTTTAATTGGATGAGGATTGTCCTTAACATGAGGAATGAACTTCTTGGGGAATAACATTCCACACTTTGCATTAAGACTTGGCTTTTCACTTGATTGAAGCAAGGTTTTGATAGTGCCAACTTTTTTGTGAGCATTAGAATCAGCCAAGAAGAGTTCAGCCAATGTAGTTCTTTCCCCTTTCTTCTTTGGATCACTCTCTACATTCTTTGACTCCATTGTTCCATGATAATCAACCATTTTCTCTTTGCTAGAATTATTGGCATCATTGTTAGAAGAGTTAGCACTAATAACATCCTCAAAATTGTTCTCAAATATGGTGTGAATCAATGGCTTCAACTCTTCAAGTTCACCATTATTATAATTGTTGTAGTCATCATTACCCTCAACTAAGATATGCTCTCCATAATAATCTTCATTATCTAGTTCATTTTCATTTTCCAAAGCAAAGTATTCTTTGTTTTGGTTGAAAGTCTTCATGTGTTCATAACCAAGAGTACCAATAGTTAGAATACCATCTTTCCAATCACCAAGTAAATCAACAAGACCAACTTGTTTGAGTAATTCTTCACCATCCACATTGTTCATTATATGTTCAGTGCTTTTCATGTTTGAAGCTAACCCATCTAGTAAAGAACACAAAATCCAAAAGGTTCTTAAATATATCCGTGAAGAAACTTTAAAAGAAAGAAAAAAATTAACAAAATTGTTAATACAAGTGAAGGTTTTAAATTACTATGGGAAACATAATTGAGGTTGAAATATTATGATTTTCAAAATATTTACAACCACGTCATAATACCCTCGAATACTGGACCCTCTAATATTTGAAAATGAGGAGAGTGATAAATTTATAATTTTTTAATTCATTTAATTCTAAAATAATAGAAAATATGAAACTTTAATATATTTTTTTATGTCATGTATTAAAATCTGAGTCTAGAATTGAAGTCTCTCGAGAGGACTCAGTCATAATTACAGTCAAATGAGTCACATTATTTCCCACAATTTTCTATAACTTGGTAAACATAATATTAGTATTAGTATAAATATATTAATAATATCACGGCAATTTTAGACTTGAAGTATGTAAAATTAAAGAGAAATCATTTAATAAGTTGCCAACAAATAAGTTTGAAGTTTGAGAGGTAAACCATTGAGAGTTCTATGATGAAACCTCTTGTGCACCCAGTTGAAAATCTGTTACAAACAATTAATGAAGATTAAGATATTAAGAACTACATTCTCTAAAGAAATTAAAGAAAATATAAAGCCTAAAGAAAGAGTAAAAGAAATGAATGTATGAGGAATAAAATAATGGACAAATGCATGGTCTCCATTACCTTCATAGTTTCTCTTATTCTCTTCCAATTGGCCAAAGAATCAAGTTGTGAAGGCTAAGAATAAATGGAGAGAGTGAAGGAGAAGAGTGTAGTTATTAACATGATAAGTTAAGGAACAAAAATAACAAGAGTAAAGGCCAAATTGGTGCCACGTGGCCCCCCGAAGTGGACCTATAGAAGCCGAGTGAGACTCTGTGCTAGGTAAAAGTAAAGACAATGTAACACTCATTGATATTTATATCTATTTTATTTAAAATGATATTACATTTTTACCCTTAAAATATAAAGGAAAAAATCACTTGTCTCTCTATTACTTGAGAGGAGTCTCACTCAATTAAGCCATGTTTGTGGATTTATAGCATGTTTGATGAGTCACAATTACATGACATGATCCATGTTTCTAATTATTTTCAACATGATAATACACCTTGTACTAGCTAAGAAAGGATCCTCTCATATATGATAGAGATAAGTGCTACAAAAACAAACAAAAAATTAATATGTTATGATATTTTTATGCTTTTATTTGTAATAAAATGATATATTTACCATTAAAATTGTTTCAGAATTAGCGACTAACAAGTTTGAACATTGGGTTGTGAGAAAATAGTTGACCATGTGATATTGTTGGTTGAATGTTGCATATAGTCACAATGTTGAAGTACTTGGCATTGCTATTGATGAGTTAGAAATAGTCTATGCTCCCAAATCGATGAAAACATGTCAAAATAAAATGTTAGTTTGTCAATCCTAAGTTACATTTTGGGTTGAATTAGACCTAATCCCCAAATATAATAATGCTAGATTAGGTTTTGTTTAGACTACATTGTGTTTGGTTGATAAGAAAAAAAATATGTTGGACTAAATTTAAAGTACAATGGATGTTTAGTTCAATAATCATGTCTACTTCTAATATAGAAAGACTTGTGTAGAAACATATGTATGTGAAAACAACCAATACAACATTATCAATAAAAAAATAAAAATAAAACATTGTCAACATATTAAGAATTTAATTCCAATTAAAATTTAATCATAAATGATAACATCAAAAACATAAATACAGTCATTTCTAAATATGACATAGTGTATGTGTCTTCATACAAGTTTTTCTCCTTCTAATAATACCCAACCACCAAGTAACATCCCTATCTCATATAGTTGTCAATGTTTTCAGACATGAGCCCATGAAATTGAATTTGAATGAAATTCAGACCTTATGTTAATACTACAATAAGGTAAAACAGTGGAACTATAATTCTTAAGAACAAAAGGTATTGGTCTCTTACATGACTTATCACAGTCTCCTTAGAGTTGTGATAGGAGACTCAATTTCCTTCTCTCTATTATTCATGAGAAACACGTCATATTTGTAAACAAATATGTTTACATTTTTTGGTGCTATTATTATGATTTTATTTTAATTAAAATTAATATTTTTAATGTGTTATCAAAAATTTATTGATTATATCGATATAAATACATCATCAAATAAGTCTTTAGATACCAACGGGCGTTAGTTCAAGTGGTACATGCTTGATTTCTCTTAAGCAAGAACTCGGGTTCGAGTCTTGTGGGTGGAAAAAATGTCCGTTGAGAAGAACCCGGGTTCGAGTCTTGTGGATGGAAAAATTGTCCGTTGAGAGAGTTAGTCCTATGTACTTGTGGATGTTCCCGGCTTGGGCATGATTGCCTCCAGTACAAGGATACATGTGAGAAAGCAAAAAAAAATATAAGTCTTTAGATGGTAATGTACTTTTGTTTTTGGCTTCAGGTGATTGTTGGATTGTAGGGTAAGTGGGCCTCTACTATTTATGGTTTAAATTCTGTGGAAAAAGGTTTCTTTACATGACCATAGCAAATCCCACTCCCCTTATATCAAACAAGTTAATTTTATAAATTCTGAGCTTTATTCTTTTGTCGCATGGTGTATGTCAGTGTGTGAGTGTGTGAATAATAAATTGATATGATAGGTATTCATATGCTTTACTAATCAATGATCAAACATACTTTACTCTATATTTTACAAAATTGTTATTGGTCATAAGTAATATAATTAAGGTTTTAGAATGCTAACTAATAGCCTCACTCCAAATTGTTATGATATAATTTCATATTTTCCCCTTTATTTCCTTCAGTTTTCATTTTTTAATATACATAAATTTTTCTTGCATATTTCTACCAATAAATGATTTTTATATAGTTCTGCTGCAGTCGAAAGTATAAATGATTGACAAGCGTCAAACCTAGAACATAATGGATAAAAATAATGATCCACAACTATATTGCCAAGAGTGTTTAAATACATAATGCGGAATTATTTAAAAAAAAGGAAGAAATAAAATAGAAATTATTAAATTATTAAAATGCCCTTTTCGAGCCTGAAACGGGCTTAGATGGCCTAAAAAACCTATACCACACAACAATGAGGTGATTTGTGTTTGTTGGCCCGATTCCTTATCCGGAAAGGTATAGTAATGATCATTTTGACATTAGATTATCAAACTTACGCAAATCTTGCCGATCTTTTTCCACGAGTGACTTCGTCTTCAATGTGCGCAACCAGCCTTCCTACATCATGTTCTAAGAGAGAAGTGTACAAAAATATTAATGGTGTGACATAAAAAATGAACATGACCCTAATGTTGTTAATATGTTTTCTATGGGTCTATGTGTTGCCTTAAAAACAAATAAGTTACTTTGGATTCTCTCATTAAAGGTAAGTGATATAACATCTGAAATAGTGAAAGGGTATATGCCATAGCCCACATATGTGTGAATAGGGAAGTGAGAAATACCATAGGTCACTTATTAATTTTGCATGTTGCATATTAAATTGTCGGTTTTGCATATCAAGTTTATTTTAATTTTAATTTTTATTACTAATTGATAATATAAAAATGGTTATATGTACTTCAAAAGAGTACAATATCTATCAAATATTCTATAACTTCATTTTTCTAACCAATTATATAGGAAGTAGTGTCTAGATAACTCTCAAATCTCCGGTACATGATCCACTAGATTCTTTATGTTGCAACTTAGAGAGGGAAGTTTCAATTTCTATGGTAGAAGAAAACCTAATGCAAAATTAAAGATAAATATACTAAATACATAAGCTATAAACTTTTGAAAGAAATTAGTTCAATAACGGTATGAGGTTGATTATAAAAAAAACTAAATGCACAGAATTTAAGTGATCCAATTAATAATGAATGAGATGGGCCTTTTGGAGAGAGCACTATTAGTTTATTGAAATCAACAAATCATCTTAAATAATTTATAGAAAAGGCTATTCACTATATCTTCGGATGAATCAAAAGATCAAGAATTTGATTTTTGTAAGCAACACTTATTGAAAGAGACAGTTTCGTATCCTGAACAAGATTAATTTCTTACCTATAGAATGATGAGATACTGTTGGTCATACAAAAAAGTTATTGCTGGTATCCATGTTTTTATGGATTTGAACTGGAAATATGATTTGGGCCCAACATGAATGCTTATTCACTATATTAAGACCCGAAAACATTACAACACATGTTCCAATTTTAATTTGTAAATAAGGGACACAATGTACAAATATACATGTTCTTCCACCATCACCATTTTTATATCTTTCTTTTCCTTCATTGGGTACATACACTTTTTAAAGATAAATGCTTACATATTTGAACCTTTTTAACTATCTTATTATGTTTTGGGGTAGTATCAATAAAACTTCACCTTTTCTATTTTTATGATAACATTGTTTGATATGCAATTTTGATTCAAAAGAACACTATTGGATGTGGTACATGCTTGATTCCTCTTAAGCAAAAACCCGGGTTCGAGTCCTATGGATGGAAAAAATGCTCGTTGGAAGAATTAGCCTCACGAAACAAAAAAAAGACAATGATGTATAATTGGAATACATTTATTTCTCCATCAAAGTCACTAGAGAATCTTCAACTTCGCTCCACACAAAAGTGAAGCTCATCAATTAAAATCAATTCTTTCTATGATTGCCACTTTATTATTTTCTCCACATACTATACCAAATAACACCATAAGCCTTATTAAAAAAAACACAACAAACTAATTTTACGAAAAACATCTTTTTGTCCCACAACCTATGTCATAACTCGTGTCACGATTTTCGATTAGTCAATTAAAATCTGGTACACATTCTGGGACAACAAATACTTCGAACACGATAGTTGAATCAAGAGTTGTGCCTATCAACACCTTCCTTGAAATGGTAACCTTCACCATGTGATTTCTTCGATAAAGAAAGGCGAACTCCGGGATCATGGTGAGAGCAAGAAGCATGGTAAAGGAGGGAGTTGTTGACACATTGTACATTGCTATTCATATAAGCAGCCATTGGAAATGAAGATTTTGTTCTTCCTTTGTCATTCTTTTCCTTGCGATTCGCGCTCCCTTCGATCCTACTCGAACTCTCCGATTCACCACCAACAACATCAGCATTGGTCTTTGAACCATTACCCTTCTTATGAAGATAGTTTGCTTCATGTTTCTTTTGTGAATGGACTAGTTCCATATAAGCTCCCCTGTTTTCCCCTGCAATTGTTATAACATTCATGCCAGAGTCCTCTGAATCCAAATGTGAGAACTTTTTGTAAGAACCTCTATCATTGGTTTCACTTTCTTTTCCTTTTCCATGATGGGTATTTCCATGATTCCCTTCTTCCCTATGCAATTCAGTTCCATTTCCATTGACCCATTTCTTCGGTTTTTCGACGGTTTTTTGAACCAGCATTGTCTTTTGCTCTGCCTCTTTCGGTATCTTAGGCTCGAAGTTGAATTGGGAATGTGGGAGAATTAGAGGGGAAGGAGGAGGAGTAGTAAGTTTGATATTTGGTGAGAGATTTGGGCTATTATAAACAGAATCAGCTTTTATTGTTTTCGGAGAAGAAGAAGTATTTGGTTGTTTGTGAGACAAAGGAGATGATGGAACAGAAGAAGTGTTTGTATTTGTGTTAGTGTTAGTGTTAATGAGTGGTGCCTTTTGAATAGGAGAGGTTGGCAATGATGAGGAAGGAGCATGCACTACTCTCTTATCTGGAGATGAAGGAGCCGAACCTCTATTCGCGGCTGCAATGTGTGATTGTGGTTGTGGTTGTGATTGTGGTTGTGATGATGGAGGAGGAGTGGGTTCGCTTGGTTTAGTTGGTTGAGTGTGAGGTGATGATGGCACGGAAGAAGTAGACCTAAATGTGGGTATAGAGAAAACATGACGAGGCTCGTGGGCCGGAGCAGGGGCAGCGGCGGTGCGAATGGAGGACAAGCGAAACCATGGGCGAATTGGTGGTTGGTTAGACATGGGATTTAGGAAATGTTGATCAAACTTGTTGAAGAGAAGTGTGTGTAAGATAAGGAATGTGCACAATAATATATGGTAGAAGCAATGTTTTATTTATAGATTTATCTATCTATGTATCAAGTATGAGTTAAAGAGACAAAGGAAAATGGAAAATGCAACTTGTCCCATGTTGAAACAAAAAAGCAATAGTGATTCATGGTTAAAGCATCAGATTCATATAGCACCTCCAGCTGACACAAGCTCACAAAGTAAGGTTGGTATCTTTTGGAGTAATTTACAACATAGTTACCATAGATAGAATATGCAATTCATTTAAGCTAAACTTTATTTAACGTTGATTATGTGTTATGCAGATATAGAATTAAGACCGAAGAATGTCTTTTCTACTTTTAAATTCTTATTGTCATCATCTCATATCTAATTTGATTAACGACCCCCATATTTGTAAGACATACAACAAAGTTGCACATGGACTTGTTAGAAGGGCATTGCAATATGTTATATTATGCACAATATGGTCATTGGTATATATTAACAACTTCATTATTTGAATAGCAAGATTTTATATTTAATTGATATAACTCTTATGCATGCAATACTATCTACTTCACTTCAAAGTATACTCCTTTACACTTATCTCAATTAATAATGTCTTTATAAGTGTTCGTTGAGTCATGTAAGGCCTCGTCAGAAGATGAGAAATATCAAAATGTCAATAGTTCGATTCCTGATAATGATATTTGTTAGGATAAACAATCATGCACTCCAAAAAAGAATAGTTCATTACCCATAAGATGAAAGTATATCTTTGATAGTATAAAAAATATTTTTCCAATAATAATCACATGGTCCTATGTATTTGGATAGTGTCCTATATCATCACATGTACACTTTACATGTCTTGCTTCTAACTTTGCTTGATAAGGTAATAAGGTACCAATTCTCTCTTTTGCCTTACCTTTACCTCATTTTCTTTCTTTACAAGATGCTTCATGCATGGACCTTCATTTAATGTACGTAATATTAAAGGCATAATATTTCAGCGATAGAGAAGAAAAGAACCTATGCATAAACAAGAAATGGGTCCCTTGTTTTCCTTAGTTGTGATCACTAAAATAGAATGTTAAATAATATATTAATGCATGGTTCATGGATTCTCTTTCTTTAATTAACATTCGTTGAGAATGCTTAAAATTAGTACCTAGTGTCTTCAATTTGTGACTTTTGTGAAGTCTTATCTTCATATATATTCAATGATAAAAACGCGGTTTTTCATTTATTCTAGTTAAACTTGACTAATACAATATTCGTGAAACTCAAAAGAGTCACCGTTGAGTTGTGAAGTTTAAAGTTTTTTTATTGGAGCAGAGAATATTTAGCTTGACCAATAAATTATTAATAAATTATGCTTTCATATACACTTCACCGCATTTGTTTTTAAATAAAATCAGGAAATATAGGTTTTTCACAAACATAGACGTTGAAGTTATCATATTTATCTTTAACATAGACTAGTGAAAATAAATAAAGATATTTAATTCAACTCACCCTCTTCAAATTTAGCAAATTACATAAATACATTTAGATCCTTTAATATAGGATGTTCATCATTAGAAATCTTTCTACACCCATTATTCTATATCATTATATTTATTTATCGATAAAAACTATCACATCATTAAAAAATTAAATTATAACTTATTAAAATATTTAATAAGATATTTGTTTCTTATTAGTGGTAAAAATAATAACATAGAATATCTATTTGAGACTCGTAGCATAGCCTAATGGGGGTAAGTGCTACGTTTTGCACGGGTGGGTTTATTTACCCAAAAAACACCCTTTAAGAGATCGAGAGGAGCACTTTTCAAAGTAAAATGGAAAAGAAGAGCATGGAAAATTTATCATATATTTATAATCCATTAAGTATGTGCTTTATCTTAACAAAATCTCATGTCCTTTCAACAAAATAATTCATATCCTTAGTTTTTTCACCAAGATAGTGTCCTTTGATCTCAAGATTAGAATCACCAAAATATCTTATCTATACACATTTTATGAGAAAAAAGAGAAACTAAATTTATGTTTATTTCTCTTTATTTCATAAAAAATATGTATGAACTATGAAGGATGTAGTATGGGATTGTTCCACCGTTATCATCAGCACTCATGAATTCATAGCCAATAACTACTTTTTTGGTTGAAAAAATGACATTTTTTAATGAGATTTGCTAATTTATTCAAAATTTATAACCAACATTATTAATACAAGTATATATGTGCCCTAAATGCTAAAAGCATATTACTTTATCATTTTGTTAAGTTCTCATTGATGACCTTTAATAAAATAATACATATGCTATCATGTCTACATAATGAAATAGACATGAAGGACTTATGTTGGGGCTTCTTGCCTCTGAAATCTTGTCAATGGAACTATTATAGCCTTCTCCTCACTACTTTCTCACTCTATTATTTTCCTTATGGCATGGGATTATTGGATATGAGTCTCATACATCATTCTCTTAGAAATATTTTAAGTATATATTGGAATATTTCTGTAATTGTTAATTGGTTTTGTGATCAATTTTAACATAGTATTAGATTTAGAATCCAATTTTTTTCCAATTGTTGTGTATCAAAAGATGTCATTTCATCACCGGATACTATAAAGTTATTTCATGAGTTTTGCTAACCATTATTCTTAACAAAAAGTGTTGGGAACAAGTGAGCAATGAAATATTAAAAGATAATCAAGAAAAGAGAGATGAACATGAGAAATTTGATAATGAAATACAGTCAATTGCGTCTAAGTCTCTAGGGATATTAAGAGACTACCGTCTACTATGTATCAGAGAATAATGATTTGTTTTTATGGCTATTATTGTCTTCTATATTAGATTTACATAAAATATAAATATATAGTCATCTACTCTCAACTCATTTATATTAATCCAAACCCATAACTTTATTCATATTTTCTAGAGAAAAGATCCGATGCCCTATATTGAGCTTTTGAACAACAAAAAGTATAAAGCAAAGTTGTGTATTTAACTTGTGAGTGAATATTTAAAATTTTCAACATTAATTTTACACTTGGATTTTTTATGGATTACTCTTTAAAAATAGTTAGCAAAACCTTCAAATATTAATCAAAACTATCATTCCTTGAGTGACTCAAGTGAGAACGGTTCTCATCTAAAACATATGAGAATAATAAATTTGGATCTTACAACTATATTTAGATGTTTAGGATTAAAATATAGTTATTGGTCACGTAATCACTTAAAACATCATGTGCATACATCTTTTAAGTTTCGTTGTTCAAATTAAATAAGATTTAATAATACATTAATTATTCTCATTTATCACAATAACACATATTGTCACTTTAATCATTTTCTCATAATAACCAACTTTTAATGTTACCATTCATGTATGATTTTAAAATCTAAATTTATTGTTCTCACGATTTTGTTTTTTATGAAATATGTTCTTACTTGTATCACTCCCAGTATATATATATAAAAAGCTACATATAGGTTAGCCGAAATTGTTCTTTCCAAAGCCAGATTAAAAGTCATTAGATCACAATGACAAACAATATTTTCATTCTTATTTGAATCTCACACATTATTTTATAACTTTATTACAACTTCTCATGAAATAAGAACAATATCTATTTTTTCATCACAATAATAACAAATATCATTCTTATTCTTATTTAGGTCTCACAACTTACCACATTTTTAACCAAATATCTACATTTTTTATTCTCTCTCCTTGTTGTTATTTAAGAACATATTTTATAAAATAAGAATGACATGATAGAAAACATAATAAGTTAAGAATAATGTTAAGAATAACTTGGGGTTTTTGTAAGTGAAATTCATGCCCTATAATAAGCATGACGAAGTTTTAAGAAGAGAAGACAACAAAACGATGAACAACTATGCACTAGCTGGCCAGTCTTATGAGGTGAGTGATGACATACTAACCTTTATGTCAGTTTGCTTCTACACTATGGACACAAATCACCTGTCTCATTTTTCTTTATCAGACCAATAAAAAAGTGATATTTCAGTAAAAAGAAAAATTCTAAAATCATAAAATAACATATTTGTATTACTCGAATAAATTTCATTGGCTAAAAACATAGGGACATACTCATTTTGGGACAGGTGATCCCCATTCCTAAACTATGTTGTCAAGTATCATTGTTTTGTACCCCAAAAAAAGGACCATGCATGCATGTGGGGCACGTTTTTTTGAGGCAAATAAGACGAATACTCTTCATAGTTGTTGTGTTACGTATCATTTGCTTTACTCACATCCTATAATCAACCATTACAAAGATTAATAAAAATAGTTCTTGCAAATAATTAATGCATTATTATACATCTTTGATTAGTTATTACTGGATTAATACATACGCCATATAGTTGGCCATGAAATTAATATAATGTTTACCTATCTACACGTACGTCACGGCAAAGCAATTAGGAATAGTTACATTATTTTATCCAATTAGTAATTATATTTTAAACCTTTGTTTCTAACTAATTAGTAGTAAAAAAATAGGTACTCGTACATCCATAGCATATTGCACATGTCACAATCCACCCAAGTTCATCATCATTTGGTATTACAAGAATTTGTTAACTAGAAGTAATGATGATTATGTATCTATCTTTCCATCATCATATGTTCTTGTCGAGTCATGATCTTAATATATGAGTTAATTTTTTTGTGAATGAAATATCGTATTTGTTTATAAAAAGTTGTAATTAAAATCTATTTTGGCCTAATTCGGAAAACAAAATTGTATGTATAAACATTATGGTTAATACTTTTACACTCTTAGTTATATAAAATTGCATCAATATCAATCTATCATATTCTAATACATTATTGACAACTTAATTAATTGCTTTATTAAATTCATATTTATCATGAACTCATTCGAGTTATTAGGTTAATGAACAGAATAGTGGTATTGCTTAGACTAATTAAATCCATTTATATTAAAAACTCTAAAAAAATTATAATATTAACTAAGATCGCCATTTAATAACTTTAGACTTAAAAAAAACGTTAACATCACATAAATATTTAATTAAACAACCAACAATTTTTTTTTTACTACAACAATGAGATATAAATTTTTTAATTAAATAACCAACATTTTTGCAACAAAAAAAACTCCAATAACTATAAACTTAAGAAAAAATAATTTGAAATCTTTTCTTCCCGATACAAAATCATTTTTTGACATTTTTTTTATAAATAAATTATTTGATTATGTCGGTTTGAATATCAAAATCATTGTTTTATGCATAAAATAGTCAAATCGAATCAATTCATAGTGGTTTTGATTCACGACTAATCGAATGAGCGAATTAAATTGGTTAAGTATCCATTCTAGTTTGACCTATGCCGAATTAAATAACATTGTCCTAAATATAATTTACACCCTATCTCCATGTCCTAAATCTACCAAGTGGTTCCATCAATATGATTCATAGTTACTTTATAACCACCGAGGGTTATATTAAGGTGATGTGATTCACAATTCACAACCTTAACCGGCCGACCCAATGATACTCTTTCATCTGCATGAAGAATTCATATAAATTTACGTAAAATTTTAAAATAAAAAAAGAAATCGACTTTGGACCTAGTTGCAAGTTACTTGACCATTTGAGGAGGGGCGACAATATGATTAATTTGTAGTGTAAGCTATTGATTTGATAAACAAAAATAAACCATTTAACTATTTTTGGGTGATTTTTTGCGGTTAATTCCAATAAAATAGTACCATTTTGTGGTCAGCAATGTAATTCATTAAGTAGGAAAATCAAGTATTAGGAGAATAAGTGGTAATTCTATCCATATATTTAGTTAAACATTATAAATAAATAAAATTCAATCAAAGATACAATTAAATAGGTTCAATGCCCACTCCACAAAAGAAAATTTAAAACTAGGATAATGAACATTGAGAAGATTCCGAAAATTAAATCCATCACCTCTTGAAGACCAAACCTAGAGTATAAACTTTGTCAAACACAATAGGACTTAGAGCACGAGAAAAATAAGTGATTTGTTGATTCATCCATGACGGTACAAAGCACATTGACATGACTCTTGATCTTCTAAGATACATTGTCGAACTAGGTTCACTTTTGTTGGCACACCATCCAAAGATATTCTTCATGCTAAGTACCTCATCTTTGATGGGATATTGCATACGCACATTCTTGTAAAGAAACCTATTTCACAAATAGGATCCTTCTTTTGAATCACTTGATATGCTTTACAAACCGAGTACTAGTCTCCAAATCCCCCGATCCACTCCTTTCTTTCAACTTAAAAGGCTTAGTTCGTAGTTGAAGGAAGGTCTCGTATCCCGAGATCTATGTGAAAGAGTCCTATACAAGTCTTGTATCTTGAATTAATTATAAGATTTTTACTACTTCTTCTTGTTCCTAAATGAAGGAGGCAATAACTAGAACCCAAGTAATTTGAGAGCCTTTTTGGATTAGTACCAACCAAAATTCCTAAAAACTTGAAAGGAATAGAGCTCTTCTCACAACATAATTTTTCAATCGCCATATGTACAAAATCACTCTTAAAATTATTTGAATGAATTACTCAATATAATTAGAAGCCCATGTATTATCTAACATGCCTTCCAAAACAAACACTGCCAAATTAGAAGGTTGCATTTGTCGGATTAATGATTAATTTGTAGAATATCTTATCACATGTATGTCAACCAAGGCAAGATTTTATGACCCTCAAAAGATAAAATAAAAATATGCCAGAAACCTATAGTTGCACGAACAGAAACATTGAAGATACAATTCAACTTGCATATATTATTTTACTTTTGTGAAACTGCATAGGACAAAAGCAAAAGAAAATGCAGTTCAAAAATTAAAGCATATATGCATTTTGCACGAGTACAATCAAGTAGAGCATATGTAGCTCTAGAAAATAATAATTTGTCCCCTTCAACTTTAAGCCATGTGTATTTAATCAATCTTCAAATACACATGATCATATATAGTTCTTGAAAATAATAATGTGCCAAATTTTAACTGTTGAAATCAAGTTTTCACAGTTTGAGGACTAGAATGCACATAACCCTAAGTTGAAGGAGATAATTATTTTTTAAAGAAATTAAATATAAAATAATATCATGTAAGTTTTACATGAAAATTTCCATTAGGTTTCATCAAACATCGAAATTAATACAAGTTAAATTCAGATACTTGAATATCGATTTCCATTACATGTATTTGATATTGCATATAATTATTTTTATCTTGTACTTATTCTTTTTTAATTTCTGTTCCTATACACTTTTCAAAAATATATCAAAGAAAAACAAAGTTATGGAAATCATATGTTGTCCAATTACTTGATGATCACCAAATGTTTACCTAAAAAGTTTAATCACAACTATATATTTTTTTTTTAAATTTCAAGACTATAGTATAAATTTAAGGATACAAGTTAAAACTTAAACATATATATGGTGAAAAGTACTCAAAACAATAGCAATGGGCACGTGTGTTTGTTTTAATTAGATATGTAGTGTTCATATATAAAATAAAATATAAATATTTTATTTGGAAATAATCAAAATAGAAATTAAAATTTTGTGGCATTTTAGAAGCTTCCATTGATGTTGTCGTTCTCCCTCTATCATTTTCATTTTTAAAATATATGCTTGTGTCCTTTTTGGTTTTAACCTCTGGTTTTTTAATTTGGATTTTAATGAGTTAATATAATTTTAGTGCTCTTAAGTTTTGGTGTGGAATTTTGGTTGAGATGGTGAATTCAGTTTTAGAAATGAGGGGTGACACTGCTAACCCTCTAAATTATATAATCCTTATTAATTAATTATAATTTTAATATTTTATTTGCAAAATTATTATTAGATAAAAATATTTATGAATAATAGATACTTTTATTATTTCCCAAACCACAATATACTTTTTACTTCCTCAATCATATATACAACTCGTGCATAATTGTTTCACAAAACTACCAAACTTTATGCAATTCCATACAATCCCATCAGGGATGCTTTAAGATTTTGTCAGGGACAACATAATTATAAACAAAAAATGGAAAGTAAGTGGAATATGGATTTGGTGAATTCAAAATTAGTAACTTTACTAGATTAAAAAATTCTATCAAAACAATATAAACTTTATATCTTTTGTAAGTAGTTATTATGAAATATTTCTTTTTTATGATTATCTTTTAAACTTTAATTGTTAATAAAATTGGTCTTATATAAAGATAATATTAAATTAATAATAATGAGGTTTTTTCCGATATATTTTATTTTAAACTTGGGTATTAAGTCGTTATTATTTAGTTAATATTATATATATATATATATAAATTATTATATTAATTAACTTTAAAATTTACTTATAATCTTCTTATCAATTAATTTTATTTTTTTATAATGGTTTTCTATGGACATCAATGATGGCTAACCTGTATTGTTGTATTGACACTATTGTGAATATAATTGCAACAATTTCCTTGTCAAAGTATTAATAATGTAACAATGCATTTACACATGGACCAATTTTACTAATTAATAAAGTTTAAAAGTATTAATTAGGAAGAAAAAGTAGTTTATAAAACCTATTTGCAAAAGACATAAAATTTAGGATATTTCCCCCCTAATTCTCATAAAATTATTTGGATTTGTTAAGGTCATTAAAGTGACTATTCTTAAAGTCATTCAATCTAAATCAAAAGGGATACGTTCATTAAAATATACTATCAGCCGTTATAAAAGTTAATCTTTTTATATAAAATTTGGAATATTCTTACCATTTAAAAACGATATAGTTTTTTTCTCATTCTTTTTCCCTATTTACCTAAAGAAAGTAATGAAGAAAGAACTTTTTAATTACCCAAACAAAAGTCCAAGCATGACACCAACTTAAAAAAAAAAGGGTGCTTCGTGTCTTTTCAATGTGGATGTCAATTAATTAGATAGAGTCAAGCACACAAAATTTGAAGAGAAAAACCATTAAAATGATATCTTAATTTTTTACTATGTGTCAAAAAAATTGCATCAAAAAAAAGATAAGGTTAGGAATATGGTTTTGGAACAGATGTTCTTCATTTGTGAATATGATGATCTAGATGGAATCAGAGGGGAAAATGAGTAAAGGGTATAAGTTTAACACATATCAAGTAAAATTAACAATAATTAATTGTCAATGTAAATAATTCCCATTTCTGAATTTTAATTTTGTTCCAAATATATATTGATGTTTTTTTAAAATCAAATATCAAACTATATGTTCTTTTATGACTATATAATTATTTATTATTTTATTACATAATTTCTCACCTCTTAAATGATTAAATGAATATATTTTAATCAAACTATGCTAAATTTTCCTATTATTTAATTAGTTCTATCTATTTGTATAACCTTAACTATCAAAACATTAGAACCAAAACTTAGTCACCTATCAAATTATCATATTTCACAGCTCATCTATCATTGATTTGAATAGTTTGTTTTTTTATTAGAATATCTAATTTAATGTAAGAGAATTTCTTGCAACTTTAAATTAATATTTTGGTGGTAATTACTTATAATTATATGGTTTTTTGTGTAAATTAAAAAATGTTAAAGGATAAAATAAGAAAGTATAAATTATATCATGGTGATAGTATAAATATATATAGATTTTTATTTATTGTTTTACCTTTCAAAACAAATATTAAATTAATTTATTTTAATTATATTATTTCTTTAATAGCATAAAATATTTAATATTGTCGAAAGATATTATACTTTAATATTATTCTCATTACCACTCACCTCTAACATATAAAAATAAAATATACATTATGCAAGGTTTTGAAAAGAAAATAATTTTGTAATGTATGTCACGATACAAGTTCATTGAAAAATAAAATATTAATTAAAACACATCATTTTCGTGCTAAACCTGCTCATATGGCCTTCATGGAAGAAAAACATCAATATTTTATAAGTAAATTTAACTGTATTTACAGCTTTTCAATATTAGTTTTTATTCGAACAAACTATGATATATTTTATTAAATCAAAAGAATTAATTGTCTTTTAACTAATTTTGACAATATATGTAAAATTAGATATATTTATAAAACAGACTAGATGAATATATTTTTAACCTATCATAACATACCTTTTTTAGTCTCAATTAAAATAATAATTAATATTTTTATCTTAAATATAAGTAAATTCAATAATCTAAATATCATTTTTAATTGAAATAACTTTTTATATATCATATATTAAATAATAATTAGATTTTTTATTAAATCAATTAATTATTTTTTAATGTGTGAAATTAGATAAATTAATTTAGCGAAGAGTCTATGGAAACACCATAAACTTTATACATTTTGTAAATAAGAAATTGACCATTGCATAAAGATAATGTTTAATTAAAAGCAACAAAAAAATCTTGCCCATTCATTTTTAATATTCATTGTTAATGTTATTTTTTAATATTCTAATACTTTAGCATATTTATATTATATTTGTTGTATTTGGTATACTTTACATTATAGTTTTTGTGTGTTTATGATAATTTTAGTTTAATGTAAGAGATGTGATTAATTAATATGTTGGTGGTTGTTAATTAGGATTATATGGTTTTTTGTAAAAATTAAATAATGTGAAGGAAAAAATAGTTAGTGAAAATTACACCATGGTGGAAATCACACCGTATTTTACCTTTATATATAGTATAGATATATAACAATATTTTTGTGTTTATCACTTTTAGTACTTATTTTCTTTTTCTCAATCAACTTTATATTTTGATGATGGTTTCATCCAAATATCGTCATTGCTTAACTTGTATTATTGCGTTACTACTCTCGTAAATCTGAATACAACGAATTTCTTGTTACCTGAGTAATTTAATAATATAATTATACATATACCAATTTCACATCTTGATAAAGTTTAAGAGATAATTATAAAATAAAAATATTGCATTGATCCTACTTGCAAAAAACAAGTTCAGGTAATTTATACATTTTTCTATTAATTTATAAAAGTGATCAAAATACAATACAAATATAAAATATATAGGTGGAAAGTGCAAACAATGAATCAAACTTCAATAAAAGAGTACCTCTACTTTACCCTCCACTCTGCAACTCAAAAAAATCACTTCAAATTTTAATCTCCAAAAAAGCTATTATCCTCAACATGCTTCTCTACAATCTCATATTTCTCATAATCCTCATTCTCTTCCTCTTTCTTCTTCGCATATTGCTTTTCAAAACCGGATTAATCTACACGGTTAATAAGCTATGGAGAATAACACAGGATTGGTGCCACGTGTACCAGTTTCTCACAATCCCAGAACTCCAAAACGAAACGTTTCATCACAATCCTCTTTACACAAAAATCTCTCTCTATTTACACTCTCTCTCTTCTATCGAAGACTCTGATTTCACCAACCTTGTTAACGGGAAGAACGAAAACGACATCGTTTTAACCCTAAACCCTAATCAGATTATCCAAGATAATTTTCTCGGAGCCACGGTTTTCTGGTTCAACGATTCAAAGCTTA
Organism: Lupinus angustifolius; assembly: GCF_001865875.1. Taxonomy (NCBI): domain Eukaryota; kingdom Viridiplantae; phylum Streptophyta; class Magnoliopsida; order Fabales; family Fabaceae; genus Lupinus; species Lupinus angustifolius. The sequence goes on from NC_032012.1 coordinate 10,083,722, forward strand.
GAACGTTTGTTTTGAAGATCAGAAAAGTAGATAAGAGAAGAATTCTCCGTCCTTATCTTCACTACATTCTCACGGTTTCAGATGAGATTGAAGAACAAGGAAAACGCGATTTGCGGTTGTTTATGATCGACGATGGAGATCGAAATCAACGGTGGAGATCTGTTCCGTTCACTCATCCATCAACGTTTGAAACAATGGCGATAGAAACCGATCTCAAGAACAAGATTAAATCCGATCTCACATCATTCCTGAAAGCGAAACAACACTATCATCGCTTAGGCCGTGTTTGGAAACGGAGTTTTCTGTTGTACGGTCCCTCCGGTACCGGAAAATCAAGCTTCGTAGCCGCCATGGCGAATTTCCTCAAATACGACGTTTACGACACCGATCTCTTCCGAATTCAAACCGATTCAAATCTCAAATCGCTTCTCCTTCAAACAAAACCGAAATCGATTATCGTAATCGAAGACCTAGACCAGTTTCTTCACGAGAATGAGAAAACAGCAACGAAAACATCGTTGAGTTGTTCAGGTTTATTGAATTTCATGGACGGAATTCTAAGTTGTGAAGAGAGAGTAATGGTTTTCACAATGCGAACAAAGGAAAATATTGACCCGAATTTTCTTCGACCGGGTCGGGTCGATATCCATATTAATTTTCCTCTTTGTGATTTTTCAACGTTTAAAACAATGGCGAATAACTACCTTGGTGTGAAAGAGCATAAATTATTTGTTAAAGTGAAAGAGATTTTTGAAAAAGGAACGAGTTTGAGTCACGCTGAGATAAGCGAGTTGATGATCGTGAATCGGAACTCACCGAGTCGAGCTATTAAATCAATAATCAGTGTGTTGGAAATGGACGGTGATGGGAGAAGGAGGAGCGGATTGATCGGACGGCAGGGAGAGAATGATGAGTATGATGATGGTGATGAGGGTTTAAGGAAATTGTATCGTGTTATAAGTTTGAAGAATAGTAGAGGAGGATCTTCTTCCGCCAATAACTCAGGCCCTCTTAGATGAGGGATTCACTTTATAGGAGTAGAAGGAAATGTTTTGTTGCAAATCGTGTCCTATATCTATAAAAATATGTAAGGTAAACTAAAATAAATTGTTAATTTATTATCTATCCGAACCACCCATCATGGTATAATTTGTGGTTTTCCCTATTTTGCCCTTACTATTTTCTAATTTTTACTAAAAAAACCATGTATAGCCCAATGTTCATCTCCAACCAATATATGTTCCATATTATTTGGTTAAATATTTCTTCTTACATTATAACTATCAGTTTTGAATACACAATTCGAATAAATTCAACCGTAGATTACAAATATTTAACATAAAATATTATACTTGACATTTATGACATACAAACTATACATTATAAATGATATGAAAGCAGGTTGACAGACACGCATGTTAACACGCTAGTTATTATAAATTTAATATATATATACCGATAGTGTAACTGTTTTTATTATTATTATTATGTAATTGTTTTTACACTATCATTATATTATTTATCATTTATATGTTAGTTATTGTTGACTGCTGTTAAATAAAAATAATCTAAATCAATGATGAATTGTCAATACAAATTTTTTAACCCTAACGATACACAGATATTAAACCCTATTATTATCTATGTTTTATGATTTATTGTCTGATGTGAGGTATGATTAAGGATAAGAGATAACATATATTTGTTTATATATGTGGTATTTATTTGTTGGTTGGTTACGGGAACAAGGTAAAATTTGTAAATTTTGGGGCAAGCCTTTTATATAAATAGATCAAATTAGCTAGGCATTTTTTATACAACAACATCCTTTTAAATAACGTTATTGTATATGATTAATACAACAACGATAATATATAACAATGTTTGTTGGAGGAAACATTGTCGCATGTATGACATACAACAACACTCATATACGAGCTGCTGAAACCTGTTATATTCTACTATGCTCAAATAGACATCACTTGAAAGCACTGTTATATATCTAATATGCGCGATGTTGAATTGCAACTCTAGTATAGTGACGGAAAATCTCTATAACAAATATACACAGAATACATGTATTAGAACTACATGCTCATCACCTGAAGTTCCAAGTTCGTAGAAATGTCTTATTTTGCTTTCGAAAATAAGCATGTCTTCATGTTACTGCGAATTCGTTTTTCTCGTGTTCAAATCAATCAACAGATTCAAAGATCCCCTCAACAAATAATAAAACATAATTGATTCATAGATTAATGTAAATATAATTTAGTTAAGATTTAGGAATAAATATATCTTCATGTGATTAAGAATAAGTTTGGCCATGCAAAGACTAATAAACTTATAGAAAACATAATTGAATCATAAATCTCATCATCAATCAATAAATTTGCATCATAAATTCACTCATCAATCATCATAATAAGGTAATAGAGCCCCTCATCAATAGTCAATATAATTAAATAATAATTCTTCCTAATAAAAAAACAAGGTCATACAAATGAAATTTACATATTAACTTCTTAATTCTATTATATTAGTTTAAGCCTTATATACAATATTCATATTAATTATTAAATTAAAATAAATAAATTATGGAACGTTTTTTACAAAGTAAGAAAAGCAATTCAACATATATTATATAATTATATAAATTATTCATATTAATTATTAAATAACAAAAAAAATTATGGAACATTTTTTACAAAGTTATAAAAGTATTCAACATATATTATATAACGTAGATTTATTATATTTTATATATATATATATATATAAAAGAACATGTGAAATCTTAGATTTCAATATTTATTCAATATATTAAAATATAAATCATGATAGGTGAAACTTTGAGGCAGAGACTTGTTCTAAATAAAAAAATAAACAAAAATTGTATACTTATTAAGATGACATAGTTATCGAAGGAGCAACCACAAAGTGAGTAACATGTTAGTGCTCTACATGATCATCCTAAATGTAAAAAGAATTTATTAAAATAATCAAATTGAAAATATAGATTTCTTGAAAAGAACGAGAGATTAGAAAAAATATTATACATGTAGCGATGATTATATAATATCTAATTAATTAATTTATTCTCATAAATTCTTTTACTGAGTTTAATATTTCAATGACATTAGTATTACCTATGATTTGCGGAAAAGTCTTCATATTTTGCTTACTTCCATCTCCTTTCTTTTTTCACCCTTTCTCTTCTTCCATCTACTCTAAAGGCTAAGTTTTATGGTTTAAGACTAAAATCTACAACTAATTTTTTTTGTTATTATTCTCTTATACTAACTTCAATCTTCATTAATTTTTATTAAAGATAAAATACTTTGCTCTAAATAATTTATTAATCTTTCATAACAATTGTAAAATTTTAAATCTTATCACAAATAAAATATTGCAATCATTCATATCATAACAATATGATAATAATAAAAATATTAATTTATACTATTTTTTAAATTTAAGAGAATAATATAAGGTAATAAACATAGATAATAATGATAGAATAAAATAATATATTTACAAATACTATCTTGCAAAATCAGATAATATTTTGAATATATAACTGAAACTGATAATAATCATAACAATAAGAATATAATAACAATAAAATTATATTATCCATTCTTATCTTAACATTTCTTTATCTTCAAAATTAAATCAAGTATATTATTGTACTTAATTTATCATAAAATAAAAAATAAATTTCTTTATTCTTTAATAGATAAATCATAATACTAAATAAAAGTATTAAATTAGAAACCATAATTTTTTTGGTATGTTACATTCTTCCTTAAAGATACTTGCTCTCTTTGATGTCTATTTGGTGATAAGGAGAGAATAAGATATGGAGTATGATAGGACATGAGTTAAATGAATTCTTATCATCTTTATTGTTTGATGTGGTAGTGGATTAAACCTCCTTTCTTCAGTTTAGGAGTTTTAACTTTTAAGACACATTTTTATAAGCAATAATTCATTTCTATAAAAAAAAAATTAAGCATAAATCAGAAGAAATATAAAATAAATTAATGCAAAAACACATTGAATAACAATATAATATTAACATGAGCATGAGGATAATTTCTTCATTTGACTAATCTCCAATTCAGGACCTGAAATGATATCTATTTTTGACCCTTTAAGAGTAGCATCACCATTAGGTTTTCTATAACCATAAGATTCCAATGATTTCTTAGACACAACCCTATTAATCTCTTGTAACAATGTGATAAAAGCACTCTCAACATTTTCACCACTAAGAGCTGAAGTTTCAGAAAAGAAGAGATTTTGATCTTGTGCAAATTCTAATGCATCTTCAGTAGTTACAATTCTCTTATCAACAAGATCACCTTTGTTACCAATTAACATTATCACAATGGAACTATCTGCATGTGTTCTTAGTTCCTCAACCCACCTTGCTACATGATCAAACGATTGTCGTTTTGTTATGTCATATACAAGCATTGCACCTAATGCACCTCTATAGTATGCACTTGTTACAGCCCTGTACCTAATGTAAATAATATAATATAATGTCAAATTATGATAATTATTTATGTGCACCCAAAAAAATACAAACATTCATCCATGCATTTCTTACCAAAATGTTTATTTTTTAATACGTATTTCTATTGTTTTTATCGGCACCTTTTTAAATAAGGAATTAATTTCTTTTGAGGTGTGTGACTGCCCTCCCAACAAATTCGGTCACAGAAATCGAACTCTCAACCTCAGGGATCCAGTAGGATCTTATACCACTAGACCAATGTCTTGTTAGTGATTGTGATGGTAGTTAATATGTATTTCTCTTAACCATTACGACAATCCCAGTAAGCAAATTTGAATTCTTTATATCCTAACTATAGGGGAAAACAAATCTGAATATAATTTTGTGATGGTTTATATGATTTAGCATAGCCAAGTATTTATTTTGTATATACTTCCAATTACTATTTAAATTGTTACTCATCTAACCACATGAGTCATATTAAACCTACTCAAAAGAGTATTATTTGAATAAACAATCACTCTGTGATACAAGTAATCTTATTCCAATAATTTATGCTAAAAGAATATTCATTATGTTTATTTAAAAATTATATGATAAGTGAGAATTAAGTCTGATTTAAGAGATAATTATATGGATAAAGAAAATTCGATAATGGGCTAGCTTGAATTATGTCATGCTATAACTTAACCAATTATGTCAAATTTTTATAGCACTATTTTTTTGGAATCACATTTACCTTCTAAAGTCAACCCAGTTTGCCCTTTTAAATTCATGGATTCAGGTCACCCATTTTAAGTATGTAAGATCCATCTCATTCTTCTAGAACTAATTTAACTTTTGCACTAAGCTCATGAAAAAGAATATAAAATATCATCAAAAAGAAAATAATATATCCATACACCTAAAGTCAACATCATATGCTTAGTAATGCTAATATGATATAGTAGGATTTTAAATTAAAATTGACATCACATTATAAAATGTAATAATGAAAGATTTATAAGAAGATATATCAAAACTCATTTATCAAATGTGAGAGATAGAATAAGGAAATGAACCTTTCTTGGCCAGCAGTATCCCAGATCTGAGCTTTGATGACTTTGTCATTAATCGTGACGGTCTTAGTTTGGAACTCAACTCCAATTGTCGACTTTGAGTCAAAGTAGAACTCATTCTTTACAAACCTTGATAGTATTTGGGTTTTTCCCACTGCAGAGTCCCCTAAAACCACTACCTTAAACACATAATCTATCCTATCATGCACAATATTCTCATGCACCCTCTCTACCTCAACACCATTCATTTCTTGGTTCATTTTCTTCCCAAGTGGTTGAAAACAAATAACCTCACTAAGGAAGTGTTTTTTCCACTCCAAACTATAGGCTCTAATTATATAAAACCTTGGTCTTGGTATTCCTAAGAAGAAGATACAATTGATCTAACTTATAAGTATTGATTGTGGAGGTAAGTAAGGGAAATAAAGGAACATGGAAAAGGTGGAAAAAAGTGGAGCCAGACAAGACCAATGTTAAATCACTAGTGGCAAAAGAAATGGGCAATGGAAAATGGAACAGTTTATGTCTCAACTTTAATGCTTTACCAAATTAAGTGTCCCACACCAAATATAATAATTTTTATGGGAATGGAGTATCTCCTGGTATAAGGAGATAAGTTATCTCCTCCTGCCAGTGAAATCATGACACTTGTCATGTTTCATCATTTTATATAAAAATATTTTTAAAAATAAACCAAATAGCACACATGTCATATTTTTACTGGCGAAAAGAGATAAATTATCTCCTGATATAAGGAGATACATTATTCTCAATTTTTATATGGCATTATCCTTGGCCTTTGTCCATTATTGCCTTCTGCTACTGAGATACAACAAGAGGTAGTTGCATGATATTCAATTCTCTACTAGCCAAAAATTAAAATTATCGGTATAATATTCATGCAATGTCAGTATTTTTATATAATTATTATATTATCTTTATCATTTGTATTACTTATATTTAAAAGTAAATAATAATTAAATATGAATGATGTAATAACGTAACAAACTTTTACAATATTAATACATACATATTTTTCTAATAATTGATCATATTTTTTAAAGGTTGTGATGATTTTCCTCTGGTTAAAGAGATTGAAAGTTGTGATTTATTTAAGGGTTGAAGAGATAATGATCATTTGTCCTTTATAGCATCTCATTCTTCGTCCCGGACCAATCGTATGTTACGACATAAATAAAAGAAATTTTTTAAAGACAAAATTTAATATTTTGATTGGCTCAGGACAGAGAATATCACACTGTTCGAGACAGATGATCTCTGTTCGCGGTTGGGTTGTCTAATTCAAATATCTTCAATCTTAATTTCTGGACCAATCATTGCATAGGTGCCCGTTTCTTTCTTAAGCTTTTCTTTAATCATTTTGTTAAACGTACGTTTTAATTTTTCTTTTTATTATTCATATCTATGAAATGATCGTCTAAGGTGGTGCAATTATTTAAGGGTTTCTTCAAGACCATGTTTGCATCATTGAATCAAATCTGAAACAGCACATGCACTAGTGCCTAGGCTTTAATAATTATTTTATAATTTGGATATAATGTTGTATGAGTTTGCTTAGTTGTTTTTGTTGGAGTTTGAGAAATGTATTTATGATGTTAGAATTAAAAATTGATCTAAATTTCACTAAAATAGATTGTTTTTAGCTTAAATCAGATTAGCAATACTTATTTATGGAATTATGGCTACAGCTATAGGCATTGTAGCCGACACAATTATGTCTATAGTTGCATGTCATGATCATCGATCATGGTTATGAAATATATAATCTTGATTTTACCTGAAATCGCAATGAGTTACCTTTGATTCAAGATGAAAGTGTATTTTTTGGTCTCTAATATAATGTTTAGGTTTTATTAAGAGGAGTGACTCAATATATATTTAAATCAATTCCAAAACAATAAATCCAATAATGTAAAAATTATTTTTCAAACAAAGCCAAGGTTTTATTCATTTTTTTAAATTTACTAGAGTGGTACATAAAGTTTTCATCTCACATGACCCTTTTTATATTTATATTGCGTAATGATTAAATATACAGATTAAAATAATTGCATGTTCTCATTATCATCTTAGAAAGTTCTAACTTAAATATGTGTCTCGGTTTCGAGTTCATGTAAATGCATGTTAAATACTAAATATTTATATTTGGTCGGAAATTTTTTGTCATCCTTAATGATCCTACTTGATTCTAACAATATTATCGTATTAGAGGATATATATGGTTTTTAAAAAAATCTCAGCGATAAATTAAAATAGCAGCATTAACTTTTATCTATACTTTAACGACTAAAATGAATGAAGCCTTAACATTCAGATTTTCTCAATATAATTTTTTTATACTGTTAATAAATATGCATTATCACATGTTCAGTATCACATTAACTATTTTTTTTATCTTGAAGTTTATGTTACTTGCTTTACAAGGCATGTGTGTATCACTACTATAAAATGCTTATTGCTTGTATCAATGAAAATTATATCCAAATTCTTCAAATCAATTCTACATCTTTCTCCTCTTTCATAATAGGGTTTACCTGCCAAAATGGAACACAAAACACCAATTTGGAAAGTGTGAAGAAATTATGCACCTTCTATAGTTAGAATAGGTAATGTTGTGAGCACATGATTGGAAGGTACTTCGATTTAATTGCTAATCAGACTTGAAAATAGTTCTAGTTAATAGTTTTAACCAAATAAAGGAGTTAAACCACTTTGAACATAGAAAATTCCAATTCGACCGTGCTAAACTCAATTAAACTAGAAAGTGAACCGGTCGGTTCACTTAAAATTTAAATAAAAAAACAGAACATTATTCTTATATTTTATTTACTTCAGCCCAAAAAAATGAAGATGTTACTTCAATATAATTATCAACTATCATTAAAATTTTGCATTTATAAATAAATATATATGAGATTACTCTGTCCGATCCGACAATTTAACTATTTAAACTACTTAAATCAGATTTGAGAACATTGAGAATATGTAAGTTTGGGCCCCTATCAAACTGGAACAAAATGATCAAGGATCTATTTGAGGATACTTTTAAGTACCTAAACTCATCCATCTATCAAATGGGTTATAAGTTATAACCATCCCAATTGGTCCAACCTATTTTGCCCACTCTAGTTTCAATCTTGATCCTAGTCACAAGGGAAATTTTATAACTAGTATAAAAGTTCAACCTATATTGGTACAAATTGCTTTAATTTTGATTCTAGTCCTTTCCTGCATTCACAAAACAATGAATAAGCACAAGCTCAAAACCTTATAACATATCATTTGAAAAATAGGGTGAGAGGGAAGATTTTTAACATAAAATTGACTCAACATTCCCCCATTAGCTTTTTGCTAACACATTCATTTATAATGTTCTTCTGTTCTCACCCTGAAACAAAAAAAATCCTTAAAAACCTATAAATCTTTTATCTCCCACCTCTATATACCAAAGGGCCTAAAACTAACGGTGTCTTGAGTTTGAACTTCTGAGAGTAACACCATGCAAAAATTTTGTATATCCAAGTAAATTAAGCTTTCCATCATTTCGGATCCAATCTTTGAGAATTGAATAAGCTGAAGGACCAAGATTCAACTCCTGCAGCCATAAAATAGAAAAACATAGACAAGTATAGCAATTAAGTCCCTGTCAAACCTGAAAAATGGAGGCATGTATTATGAGTGTATTTGATAGCATATATGGTAGTAGCGATGATCGATAAATAAGCTCGTATTTGATAAGCTAGTGGGAATAACGATAATTTTCGTTTTCACCCTCCCCTTCTTAAAAATGACAACATTTTATCTCTAATCTCCTTATTTTAATGTTGATAAAATGGGTTGTGCATTGATAGTGGAAATTCACAAGCATGCCCTATTATGCATTTAGGCTACTTCATGAGTTAGTAGTTTATCATCTTTTGACTTGTAGCTTATGAGCTAGTTGGGCAAAATAGAATCTATATTGGAAAGGAAACTAAAATCACTTACTCTTGCTAATTCTTCGATCGATATGACACGGTTGCCTTCTCGCTCAAAATGTTCAAATGCAGTGTTCGCAATATCTTCCCATCTATCAAGTGCCTCCAATTGATATGTGCTAGTTGCAGCTGCACAAAATTCTTCAAAATCCATCTTTCTATAGGCAAGTGGTTCCATCTATAAAATTATCCAATCAAGAAAATGAATATCACTAGGTTTTAAACCACAAGCCGAAGAACTATTTCCATGTCACTACTTCAAAAAATAATTATGCATTTAGCAGTCTGATTCTTAACGCCTAGCTCCAAATAGGATGTTATAAACAACATTGCAAATGGAAATATTTTCCCCAGAAATTTTCTTCACAGATAGCAATTAAGTGCCATGCTTGGGTCAAGTTTCCGAAAAATGCACAGGTAGGAAATAAGCACAAAATAAATAAATGCAATTACATCGCATTTACCGAAGTTATATAAGAATAATGCTCACCATGTGTACGATGTCAAGAACCCTAGACTCCCTCATAGCATCAGTTGCATTTTGTGCAAGAGCCTGCAAAGAGAACAACCTTTCAAAACACAGAAGACATACATTTATACCGATATGAACCAGGGGAAATTATACAGAAAAAAGCTAGTTGTGTTGATGAAATGACCATCCTCTCTCTCACAAACACAGCATACAAAAAGAAAAATCCAACTCAACCATAACAAGACTGGTAGGACTAAAAGGGAAGCAGCATATAACCATTTTGAAATTTTCAAGGGAGACATATCCATCTCTACTTGGTTCCAATAATCTGAATTGTGCTTCAAGATACACCAACTCATTCTCTGTCAATGCTTTTGAAAGGGCCTGGATAAAAATGAAAAGGATGGGTCAGAATCCCAATGCATGAAAAAATTGTGCAATAAAGAATCCTCTAATTTCAGTATTGATCAAAGGAATATATGAAGTTTTCGGTGAAAAAAGAATAATATCTTAGAAATCAATGTCAAACCACAATCATAGAACACAACTGGTTTTTCCATAACATGAAGCATATTAAAGCAGTATAGACACCGGAATTTCCAGCGATAATATTGATTAATAGAGCAGATAGTCAAAACAAAATAAGGATGTAATGTTTATTGAGAAACGATGGTCAACTAATTGTATAGAAAACTTGATTAAAATATACAGTAAGCATGCATGTATATATATTCAGTAAAGACATCATCAACAACAAAAACCAAGCCTTGATCCCAAAAGGTGGGGTCGGCTACATGAACTGAACAATGTCATGTTTAGTGCAGACATGTCCAAGAATATAGGAAGAGCAAAACCAAAGAAAAAACTACAGGGGTGTTTGGTATCTAGTTTGTTTTCGTTAATAGTAACAACAAGGTGCACCTTTTTCATTATGTTTCCTGGTTTCATAATTTGATGAAGGAAGTGTCGAAAACAAGAAAATGTTGATTAAGTGGGTCAATTACATGGATCAAACGGCATCATTTTGTTCTATCATAAATCAAGTCTTCAGAGTTCAGAAAGGCCATTTGGATCTAATGTTTTATTTATACAAACTAAGTTCCCCCTAAAGTTCAAATCAGCATAAACATATTCAAGGAAATGTAATAAAAAATACCTTCATTGCTGCGCGTTTGAATGGCGTTGCATGAAGATAAGACTTCACTAATTTATAAATTATTATATCCAAAGGGATAGGGTGGTTGTCGTCCCTCAACCAAGGATGAGCTGCAGTTACACAAGTGCACATTAATTAGTTATAAAATTCAATTTGCAAATATAGAACCATGTGAGTTAACACTTTGACTGTCTACCATAAACACCAATGCAACATGGTAGAAATACAAGAAAGACAATGAATGTTTTTTCACAATACTGGTATTTTTTCTCCATCCAGTTGGACCAGGATAGTGGGGGTTGAAATTCCACAACCAACAATATGGATGTACTATTCAATTTATAATAAAAATGTCAATATGCTATTTCTTTTTCAAAGAAGTGCATCAACCCGTCTAAACTTTATGCCTTTCGCAAATGATCACCATGAACTATTTTTTTCTTCTCCATTAGTCCTTAAACAACAATTATTAGTGAAACTGGTCCCTCTATTAAGTCACCATTATAGCACTAACAGTGAACCAATCCAACCATTCATTTTTGTAAGAATAACCACAGTTAGATCATATATATATCCAAGTAGAGAATAGATAAGAAGCATGACTATTAGTTAATTGTTACTTGATAGTAGGTAAAAAATTGTGTTTCGGAGTTAGTGGGCAAGTGCTAATATTGAACAAAAATATTAAGATAACAGTGGAGATTCATATAAAATAAATAACTGGATTTGCATATCCTTAGTAACATAACGGGGCAGTGGGACCAATTTCAAAGATGGTTGTCATTTAATAGCTAATTGGGAATGAAAAATAGTTCAAGGTGTCTGTTTGCAGAAGTCATAAAGTTTGGCGGATGTTAGTGCACTTTTCCATTTCTTTTCTATATGTGTTCGCCACAAATAAGAATCTTGTGAAGATTAAAAAATGAATATTATACAAGATCTAGAACCTGCCATAGTCTAAACTGATATGACATTTTACCTAGAGCTTGGGCAGCAGACATTCTTTTCCTGTAGTCCTTGTTTAGGAGTCTTTTTACGAAGTCCTTAGCCTCTGGAGATAGAGACGGCCAAGGTAAATCATCAAAGTTAGGATCAGCTCTGAGCACAGAACGAAAAATTCCAGATTCTGTTCGTGCCCAGAAAGGTCGACTTCCACATAGTAAGATGTAGGTAATAACACCAATACTCCATATATCTGCTTCCACACTATATGACCTATGAAGGACCTCAGGTGCAACATAATATGCACTTCCAACAATGTCATTCAATCGTTCATCTGTATATCAACACACGAGAAGGAAAAATTAAGAGGGTTGGCTTTAAGGAAAAGAGATCATTTTGTAAGGAAAATGAAAATTAAGAACCTTTCTAATTATTACCTGGTCTAATGAAGTCAGATAGACCAAAATCAATAAGCTTCATATCAGCGTCTTCACTTCTTGAAGTGAAGAGGAAATTCTGTAAAACCGAACATGGATAAATTATCAGCAATGCTCCTTACATTCTTATCCTTATATAAGTAAGCATAGCAGAAGTTAAAAAGAGAACTACATGTTCACATTACAAATTATTATAGGAAAGAAGTGTAATGCACAAACCTCGGGCTTTAAGTCACGGTGCACAACACCTTGAAGATGACAAAAGGCAACCACACTGAGAATCTGAAAAACTATAACCTTGGCATCCTCCTCTGTATACCTTCCTCCCCTACAATATAAGAGAATATTTTTAAAATTCAAAGATTGTATCAAGTTGAAAATCACAAAAAACATATATAGAATAAAATAAAAAGGCGACTGAGTGCAAGAGGCTCTAGTCATTGTGACGTTTGGAGAGGAACAAATGTACACATCCTAACCCCCGTAACAAGCTGTTTGCACAACTAAAACCTGTAACCATAGGTCACAAGCCAGCAGCCTTAACATTTCCCCCAAGGTTCACCCTCTTAGAGAATCACAAATCACAAGTACAACAAAGAAAAACTAACCTTGACAAAATCCGGTCAAGTAGCTCCCCGCCATCACACAATCTGATAAGAAATTAAAATCGCATAAAGGTTACTATATGATGATGCCACATTAGAAGATCAAGGTCCCCACAAATTTAATTATAACTCAGCATAATGCATCCTCCTTCAAATCATATGTTGAGTACAAACTTCAAAGCACTTTATCATGTATTACAATAGTGTGGTTCAACTCGGTAAACATTCTAAGAATGAAAAGGAATGAAATAAAATAAGAAATAAAAACTGAGAAAGTGGAAATTGATTGCACAGACTGACAGAAAAGCAATCAGTATAAGATTACCAATGCCCTTTATATGTTTCAATGTGTACGTTTATTAAAATTAAAAATACATACAAATGAAACATTACGATATTCAGTTCTCTAGCAATCCAACACCAAATCCTAATCATAGATGTTAGATGATATTGAAAACAAGATAAAAGACATACTCCATAACTATGTACACATTATTGTCATCCTCACAAGCATCATGAAATCTGACGAGATGTGTATGGCCAGATAGAGATTTTAATATCTTCACCTCTCTACGAACATCTTCAATTGCTATTGCTGTGGTCATCTGCCAAATCAATCTTATTAAGATGCAGTAAAGGGCTGGTTTAAGATATCAACAATTACCGATTAAATAAACACAGTTCCTAAAACTTCACAAATTAAACAAGGTTATAGTAAGTGATATTGCATACACCATAAACTTATTTGGCCCAAGTAGCAAGTGCTTAATTTTGTGAACTCCGAAATATATTTCATAAAGTCAGGGACAGACATGCCTAATTTGATAATGAATAAATGTGGTGCCAGAAATTAACTGAAGGTATTTAATATATAAGTAATTTAGTATTCAGCAAGAAGCATGCAAAGTGCCACCATATGATTCAATTAGTTTGGATGAGATGGTGAAATGCTTAAGATGTTTTTTGTGATTGAAAAGTGTTTCTCAAGCTTAATGGAAAATTTTCCTGCACAACTACAAGGCCTCTGATGTTTTATGGTACTGAAAGTTTGGTAACGAATAGTGAGCAAGAGCGTAAGTTCGATGTTGCAGGGATGTTGTAGTGTTGGACAAACAGACATAAAAACCAATCTAATATGATATAAATGAAGCCATTAGAGAGAAAGAAGGGATATCATCTATTCATAAAAGACGATAGACTATCGATTAAGGTGATTCGTGATATGATATTAGAGTCTTATGACTATGTAGTCTAAAGTTCGACCCTCACCATCTCTATTCTTCTAAACAAAAGTTTAAATTTAAGCACATGGCAATAGATTAGAAGAGAAAACGAGTGTGTCTCACTACTTTCTTTTAGTTACAGAAGTTAAAAAAATTTCAAGTGAAATACAAATTGGTGAGAAATCTAGAGGCTAGGCAGTCACAACTAAATATATTAAAAAGGGGGAAATGAAAAAATATGATGTCTTTTTATTTGACAATAATGCATACTATTTATGGAAAAATGTGCTAGCAGAGTTTTCACCTAGCTTGTACATTAATCTCGCAGCTATAATATTCACGCTCTCGAGCATTCCATAAATCTATTTTCTTTTCAATAAAAAAGTCCACTCCAATCATTATCTTAACTATTAAAGCCAATTATCTTTTGTACCGATGATTTGGAACTTATTCCTTTATCTCATTATGCTATTCGCCGTTATTTATTATGTCACTTGATAAGTTTGGCAAAACACTGATGGAATAACTACAATTCATAATTTATTGATTATTTTATCATTTTCAGGCACAAGTTTCAGTACTCCGATCTAGTAGGAAATTTGTTAACTTCACAAACGACAATTTTCAAATCAGTTCCCAGATCGATCACCACTCAGGAGGGAAATGGCGTTAAATAACTAAATGACAAGCATTATCTCATGCAGCAACAGCCAACCAATGTCATAGATTCCTGGCAATGAATCAAGCAAAGATTGACAAGACACTGACCAACAACAACAATCAAGCCGAGTTGGTCACATGAAGCAAACAACGCCATAACATCCCATCGTAAATCATGCATATCAGCAAACAATTTAACTCTAAATGAACCAGACTGATTGACACTTTAGGAAAACAAAATTCAACCTGAATTGCCCAAATGTAATCATCATAAAGAGTCCAAACCAAATACAATCAATACAAATAGCAAAAACACAAATCAAATAAGATCACGTCTAAATACCCAAATTCCAAGAAAAATATATACCCCTAGTTAAGTACCCGAAAAAGAAAACTCTAATTTCGCTACAAATCTCAAATCCCAGCCAAATTAGTCATTATTACTTCTATTAGGATAAATGCTAGGAACAAATCAGTCCCTATCATATACTACTTTGACCGAAATCCGACATAGTTTTAAATTGCATTCCACAACCGGACAAGTATCAGCCAAATTTACGAGCGAAATCACATTAAACACAGCATTACCACAATCGCTATTTAAAACATCTCATCGACTAAATTGGGTATATAATTTATTGTTTGATTCATTTTACCTTGGCCTTAGAAATGATTTTAACAGCAACAGGTTGATCTTTGAGTTCACCTTTCTTACCCTTAGCATAGCAAGTATGACCAAAATGCCCTCTCCCAACTTCTTTCCCCAATTCATATTTTCCTCCAAAATTCTTCCCATACCCAAACCTCTTATCCAGCACTTCCTCCTCCCCTTCCGCCGCCGCCGAAGCCGCCCGCCCCTCCTCCGGTATAATCCCCTCCTTCTCCACCTTCCTCCCCAGCCTCTTCGCCAACGACGCCTTTATATGCTTCGCCGGAGACGGCGGCGGAAACATCCGCCGGAAAAACCTCATCGGCGTCGTACCCCTCGCCGGCGACGGCGACACACCCTCCCCGTGAGGGTACGGACTCGGCCATGGACTCGCTTGAGATGACGATGACCTCGCCGGCGTGTTCCTCACCGACTGGTAACCGTTACCACCGCTAGCTGCCGGAAAAGGTGACCGGGAACCGGAAGGTCCGGTGGCAGTTTCGGTTTCGCGATTCGGGTTGGTTTTGCCGTAACACTGACCCATGTGGTGTGAACCGGACCGAACCGGAACCGGTTCGAACCAGAGAAACTAAAATTGAAATGAAAAAACAAAGATCTAGTGTTGTAAGAGTTTTTATTTTTTTTTGAGAGAGTAACAGAGAAAAAGTGTGAAGACAAAGAAAGAGTGAGTGAGAGTAACACAAAAACGAAGCAAAATCTTCACGGTCCAGATTTTATACCAGTTATGACGCGTGATTGTAACCGTTGGATTTGGGAGATGGGTCCTACATATTATTTCTCCATGTATTTCGTTTTGTCTTTTCTTACATTTCTTGACTTTTTTTTACCTTTTTTTTTACTCTAACTCGGTATATTTTGGTCATTTTAATTAATTAAATAGATAAATTCAGGGTCAAAATTAAGTTCTTACTTGAATTAATCAAATTGGGTAAATTTGGTATACAATAGTTGATGAAATACCTAAAATATATACATTATATAAATAAGACAGTAATGTAATAAGATTTTTTATAAAATAATGTAATCAGATATAATGTTATTCATTAACTACACATTAATTCTTATGCACTGTCATTTTGATATAGTATTATATTTTTATTGTGTTTCATTTACAGGTAGGAAAATGGTGAGGAAATAATAAATTTTTTGAAAAAAGATGGCATTGGTATATAATTGTGTAAGATTTTATTAAATTTTTAAATTGATTAAAAGGTTGACTCCTAAATACTAAAATAATAATTTGAAGAGAAAATATAAATTTTTAAATGATGGATAAGTTAAACTTAAAACTTTATAATTTTCAAAATAAACCAATTCCAATTTTACCTTCTTAATAATAAGCCAAACTCGTGCTAAAATTGTTTTTATATGATTCAAATATAATTTTTTTTGCTTTTTTTTATATTACCAATAATATTTTCTTAAAGATATATTCTTTTCCTTAACTCATATAGCCATGGATTTCTTTTATATTTATATTTAGTGCACTGAATTTTTTTATATTTTTCAAGGTAACATTTTCTCTACCAACCAGATGTTGATATAAGTGGTACATGTTTGATTCTTCTTAAGCGAGGTATCAGATTCAAGTCTTGTAGATGAAAAAATATTAGCTGGAAGAGTTAGCATCATGTACTTATGGATGTTCCCGGCTTGGACATGATTGCTTCAAGTGCGAGAAAACATATGAGAAATCAAAAAAATAATATTTTCTCTTATTTTTTGGTGGGCCATGTGGTGATGTAATTGTTGTGACACATTGGGAGATAGTGAGATGGGTTTAGATTAGTAGGTGGAGCAGTTAGTACGGTATAAAAAAGTGCTTTTACAAAAGCTGATGATGACGAAATTAGCAATGGCTTTTTATGAGCTTTTACTTCTTTTTATTTTTACTGCTACATGGATGGGATTACGTTAGGTAAAGGGATTTATGAGTAATTAATTCTAATAATAAAATTAAATTACACCTTCACTTATCATTTGTGAGGGAAACAAATAAAATTATATTTTGGGTCATTCCTCCTTCATTTAAAACACTATAAATTCAAAATTATAACATTATTCTAGAACACCTAAATTACATTATTTCTTCCATATTCTTCTTTTATAAGAAAATCTAATATATTTATATAGGGAATTACGTCTAATTTGAACTTATTCAAGCATATGCAAAATTTTCTTCTCACCTTTAATTAGATAGAATTATGGGGTATGATGTTTTTACCATATAGATCTTAGTCACTTTTAATAGATTATGATTCAGTCATAGCTTTTGAAATTTTATCCATCCTACGTAATATTACAACAACATTGCTTCAGATAAACGGTAACCGATTCAAAGAATTTACTCTAACATTGCTTCAGATAAACGGTAACCGATTCAAAGAATTTACTCTAACATTGCTTCATTAACATAAGTGTTGTTCCCATAAGTCGGTCATCCAAAGAATTTAGTAGATCTTACACTAGTACATTAATGTCTTCCTCAATCTAATGTTTATTTTAAGAGAAAGCACATCGTTACTTTTTTATACTATCAATAATATCATTTACGCTATAAGTAAGGAACTAATAATATCTTGCCGAATGCGTGATTATCTTCTTCAATAAATGACGCTCTCAAGAATCGAGGCATTGAGATTTTGGTATTTCCAGAGATCTAGCGTCTTATACTATTAGACCAACGCATACGTTACTTTGAAGCCAAAACATACCTACTTGGAATTGGGCCTAGAGTGGGTAGCCTAAAGCCCATTATATTTCAGCCCAAAGATTGACCTAATATGCAGAATGTAATAGAAATAGATTTTGAATTCTAGGGTTTACGCTTAAAGCAGCAACCATGGTTCTCAAGTATGTTTTCTTCATCTTTAACATTTTCTCTGTTACTAATTAATTATCCATGTGCATCTTCATCATTGCTAAACTTAACTGTAAAGCTTTTCATATTATGTTCGATTCAATGAAAATAAATCACTGGTTTTTTTTAGTTTATTGTTATTTGATGAATTGAAGTATTTGGTCATTCTTGTTTTTTATTCATATTTTGTTAATAAAGTTATTGTATTGATTGCATTTACCTTGCTTTGTGCAATTTCATATTCAGAATCTGATTTTAGGGTATTTTTCATTTGTCAATTTCATATTTGGGTTGCATTGTTGATTCTTGATATAATGTTTTTTTTTTGCAATTCTGTACAATTTTCACAAAAAAATAGGGTTTGTCTGAGTGATTTCTGAGTAATATATTTTGCAATTCAAAATTATAAACACCTATAGTAGAAACTGCTGAGAACAATGAATCATAAACCAAGCTGTGTCTTATGCATTTAGTATAGTTTGTTATTAATAAATCTAATATTCAGTATGTGATTTATTACTGCCATGTCAGGACGGAGCTTTGCCGATTTAGTGGTGCGAAGATATACCCAGGGAGAGGCATCAGATTTATTCGTGGTGATTCTCAGGTGATGTTAATGAATGTGGTTTACTTCAGATTTCGGGGACTATGTATTTTCTTTTTTTGATGTGTTTGTTAGTTCATTACTAGATACTCATGTTAGGATTTCTGTCTTTTGATTCAATAGGTCTTCCTGTTTGTCAACTCAAAATGCAAGAGATATTTCCACAACCGTTTAAAGCCATCAAAGCTTACCTGGACCGCCATGTATAGGAAGCAACACAAGAAGGTGTTTATTTAATTGGAAGACTTTGTTAAATTGTTAAGATCACGTAACTCCTAACTCGCGGTTTAAAGTCATAATTGTCAATAATGAACCTGGCAGAAGGCTGAAATGTTGTGATACTCCCACTTGTGTTGAATTTCGACTATGGAGTTTACCGTGTGGCAAGTACATCACTGATTTTGCATGATTTTTAATTGAATTTTTGTCTGAATTTGTTGCGTTAGGATGCTGCTCAAGAAGCTGTGAAGAAGAAGCGTCGTGCTACCAAAAAACCGTACTCTAGGTCTATTGTTGGTGCTACTTTGGAAGTTATCCAGAAAAGAAGAACCGAAAAGCCAGAAGTTCGAGATGCTGCCAGGGAAGCTGCTCTTCGGTAGGTTTTTTAATCTACTGCTCGAGTCCTCTTATCATAACGTGCTTCTCAGATTAACACAATTTACTATCTGAATTAACTATGTTGTGCAGTGAAATTAAGGAGAGGATAAAGAAAACAAAGGACGAGAAGAAGGCTAAGAAGGCAGAAGTTGTGGCTAAATCACAAAAATCAGGCAAAGGAAATGTTTCAAAGGGTGCCGCGTCAAAAGGTCCCAAACTCGGTGGTGGAGGTGGGAAACGCTGAGTTTCAAGTTTACTTCCATTTTTTGCTACCATTTTATAGAGTTCCGAAACTTTTGTACGGGTATGTTTTATTTGCTTGATTGATCCTTTTATTTCACTGTTTTGTCAAACTTTTGTTGAAACTCTAGGTTACCTGGTAATTGAATGAAGTTTCAATGTGCTAATTTTGCAAATTCATGTTTAGATTTGTTTAAATTGCCATTATCTTAAGATGTGTCTAAATGTGAAGTGATTAGATGCATTGTTGTTGTTATAACTTTTGAAACAAAGTCATATTTCATTGGCTGTGTTCCCCTTTCTGGTTCTCTGGAACTAGGTTATTATTGCAAGGCTTAAAAAAAGTCGGTGAATAATATACCGACTATGTATAAATATTTACACCAGAATATATATATATATATATATATATATATATTACTCTTGTCTTCAACAGTATTATTGGGTAAAACTCTCCTGAAGCTGAGGCTGTAAATTTCAAACATTTGATGTAAAATTTACATGAAACATAATATTTCTATTTTTTGGTAAACGTATATTCCATTTCTATTACAACCAACTAAACAAGTTATTTGAGTTTGTATAAAATCATTGTACTTCAATATAGTACGTTATGATAATTTCTATTTTTATATGAAAGAGTTTGTAAAGTTTCACACTAACCAAATATAGATATCGATTTCATAATCACATAATTCAAATCATTTCTTACTTCTATTTACATATTATACATTTTCGTCTCATTCTTTAAAATGAAAAGAAGGACAATAATTTAGCTCCTTTATTTATTTTCACAAAGTGAAGGTGTCCACTTTATATACAAATAATATTGTTGCATAAATTAATTTGTTATGTGAACGATCATATAAAATTAAAAGATAGTAATATTAATGAAAGGCTACTATATGTTTTATTTTCTTTTATGTTCATTTTTCTTTTAAAACCAAAAAATAATTTTCATTTAGCATTCTAATCACGAAACTCCTAATCTTATCTAGAATTGTCTCTTTCACAATTCCACTCAATTTTTAACCACACTTCATGTTTTATTAAATCATCTTGGTTACGTATTAGATTTCCATACAATTCATACTTTATAATAAAGTTCTACTTCTTCTAGCCATATATACAAGGAATTAATCCAATATCTCTATGAAATATTATGCTCTGAAAATATGATGAGAAAATTACTACAAACATTGAAATCTACTACTCTTATCATCTTATTCATTATATTTATAAATGTGGTGATTTCAACACCTCCACAAGATCCAATTAAGTGTTCTTCAAATAACACAAATTGCACTATCACAAATTCAAATGGCATGTTCCCTGACCGAAGCATTTGCCATGTAGGTAAAGTTACATACCCAACAAATGAAGAAGAGTTAATATCCATGGTTGCATTAGCCACAAAAAACAACATAAAAATGAAAGTTGCTACAATTTTCTCACATAGCATCCCTAAGTTGGTATGCCCTAATGGCCAAAATGGGTTGTTAATAAGCACTAAAAATCTCAACAAGATATTGAAAATTGATGAAAAAGAAAAGACAATTGTTGTGGAAAGTGGTGTGACACTAAGGGAGATTATAAGTGAGGCTGCAAAAGTAGGTTTGGCCTTACCATATACACCATATTGGTGGGGATTAACCATTGGTGGCATTATGGGAACAGGTGCTCATGGAAGTTCATTGTTTGGAAAGGGAAGTGCAATTCATGATTATGTGCTAGAGCTTAGAATTGTTAGTCCATCATGTCCTAAAGATGGGTATGTCAAGGTTCGAATCCTTAATGAATCAAATCGATATCATTTCGATGCGGCCAAAGTTTCTTTAGGAGTTCTTGGAGTTATTTCTCAGGTATTGCATATTCTCTCAATTTTTTCTTCTTTCTCTTTTTTTGATAAGGAAAATGATTCATTATAAAGGCATAGAAGTGTCAACCCAAATACGTATGGACTCAATCAAGAGCGATTATTGCTAATAGTATGAGGGATACAAGTCTTCATGTGTAAGTACACAAATGCGGAAAAATTAAAAATAAGAATTTATACTACTCTTGGAACAAAAATGATATCTCATACATTTATTGTTTATCATAACACTAATCTTCACATCTACTTCATTGCATAACCATTCATTGTTATTTTAAAGCATCCCTTTTATGAATGATTAGAAAATATATAAAAGTGTAGAGAAAAATTATGTGAGAACATCATTGTTAATTTGTTTATAAGATTTTACTTTTCCCTTATCTACTTTCTCTTGTCAAGTGGAAAAACGATTGTGACGTGAAACATTTTTTTTAATAACCCTTATTAATACTACATAAACTTAATCAAGGGTTTTGTTTAATTTATATATTGATTTTGTATTTTTTTGCCACATATTCTTTATGTATATAATTTGATGTATTATTATACCAATATAAATTTCTCCACTTGGTATTTGGTAGAGTAGAGTCCATTCATTTATATATTTCTAAAAATATAATTGTGATTTCTACTAATTGGTAGGTTTGTTTTTCACTTTTATAGGTTACCCTGAAATTAGAACCTCTCTTCAAAAGATCTATTACATATTTCACAAAAGATGATTCTGATTTGGGAGATGAATTGATTAGTTTTGGAAGAAAGCATGAATTTGCAGATGTAACTTGGTACCCAAGCCAACACAAAGTTATATATAGAATTGATGATCGTGTATCTATTAATACAAGTGGTGATGGGTTATATGATTTTATCCCATTTCGTTCCACACTTTCAGCTGAATTAATTGCTCTTAGAACTTCAGGTTAGCACATCTATAATATTAAAATGAAATACAAAAAAAAAATAAAAGGATAAATTAAATTACAAACAAGACTTACTTTGATGTATAAAAATTAAAGTGTTGTCACCATAATATGTGATTTAATGTATCATTTGATTAGTTAAAAAATATATATTAAGTTATTAAATATTTAGATTAAGTTTTATTTTTGTATCATAAAAAAAGAGTCATATAGAGAGTGACATAAATTAAATGTGAGACTTCATGTATATAGTTTTCGTGTCCCATCCAAAAGGGTTAGGGTGTATACGTTTTTGATTAATAATTGTTAAACTACAATATAATAGTGAGCTACAAAGTGATTTAATTTTTTATCTAACTAGTTATTACGCTATCAATTAGAAGAAGTAATTCGAATGATGAACTCTTTATCCAAATATTAGTACTATTTCATGTTACATTATATGTGGATATTCTTGTCTTAAAATTAGTTAGAACCTCATCATTGAAGGGCATCAACATGTTGATGATAGTTCATATATTTTTATCACTTTCTTTTTTATACATAAACTTATAATCATTAAACATCTACCCAATAAATTACAATAAAAGAAATAAAAGATACTTCCCAATAACCATGTTTGCATACTAGTGGCCTTTTTTTTATTTTTATTTTTGAAGAGTTAATTATCTAATAAAAAATATAAAGTGATTTTTTAAACGAATTTATCTTGAAACGATGCTCAATATGATCACTCATTGTGTACAAAAAAATAATAAGATCACTCATTAAAGCTGCAAAATTTTATTTTATATTAATTGTATTGAATAGAGTAGTATATTCTTTTCTTTAAATTTATCTTTCTCCATTTTTTATGATAGAGGAGCTTCTTGAAGCAACAGGCAATGGTAATGCGAAGTGCATTAATGCAAAGTTGATAACTACAACACTTTCACACCTTGGCTATGGATTAACTAACAATGGTATTCACTTTTTTCTCATTCTAAGTTTCTAACTACAAAAATGCTGTTTTTATTATATTATTATTTTGGTCTTGTATATTATTATTTTTTAAACTTAAAGAATAAAATAATATTTATTGTTTTTAACCAAAATAAAATTTAAAAAAAAAGGTTTGTAAATAAATATCATCTGCATATATTTTTTAAATCTTTGTGAGGTACCAATATAATTTTTATCTTGTTTTCTTGCTCATTCTATGTTTCTAACAAAATATTAGAAAATGGGGAAAACCCTTTTTTAAACCGAACGAATGCTAAATTTTGACCATTTTTCATGAAACAAAGTTACAAGATACCTATTCGGATATTTGATATAAAGAGGATCCACTTGCATAAGGAATAAATTATAAAAAGAAAAATCATATTTTAGTTATTTATTTTACGAAAATTTAATAGTTTAAATTTACTTACTAATTCAAATCATATATATAAATCATTAAATTTTCATAACATAGATGACTAAGATGAAGTAGGCTTTTTACTACTCAAGTTAGCCATTTTTACATGAGTCATAATATTATAAGACTTAACTTAGGATACTAGGTTTAGGTTTTGATATACAATACTTATGATAAAGAGTGAAAAATATAACAATTGTGTGAATAACAAAACTTTAAAGATTAAACTTGAATTGATATTAACTTTTTTACTTAATAACAGGAGTAGTTTTTTATGGCTACCCTGTGATTGGATTCAGCAACCGCATGCAATCATCAGGAACATGTTTAGATAGTTTAAATGATGGATTAATCACTTCATGTCCATGGGACCCAAGAATCAAAGGACAATTCTTTCACCAAACAGCATTTAGTATTCCATTAAAAGTAGTAAAAAACTTCATCCAAGATGTTCAAAACCTTGTTCTCATGGAACCAAATGCACTATGTGGCTTAGAACTCAACAATGGAATACTTATGCGCTATGTTACATATTCTAGTGAATATTTAGGTAAAACAGAAGATGCTGTAGATTTTGACATCACATATTACCGTAGTAATGACCCTTTTCATCCTAGGCTTTTTGAAGACATTGTTGAAGAGATAGAACAAATTGGGTTGTTCAAATATAAGGGTTTACCTCATTGGGGGAAAAACAGGAACCTAGGGTTTGTAGGAGCAATAAAGAAATACCCTAATGCTGAAAAGTTTTTGAAGGTTAAAGATGAGTATGATTCAAGAGGACTTTTCTCTAGTGAATGGACAGATGAAGTTCTTGGAGTAAAAGAAGGTGTCACAATATTGAAAGATGGGTGTGCATTGGAAGGGTTATGTATTTGCTCACAAGATAGTCATTGTGCACCAAATTATGGTTACTTTTGTAGACCAGGAAGAATTTATAAGGAAGCTAGGGTTTGTGCAAAAAAAGAAACAACAAATGTTGAGCTGTGAAGAAATTTGAGAATAAAGTATCTCCTTATATCACGAGATAACTTATCTCCTTAAATCCACTCGGCGTTTGACATGTGACTTATTTCTCTTCTTCCGAGAAGTTTTCATTTTAAAATATATTATAAAAGAAAAAATATGCCACATGTCAAACACTAAGTGAATTTAAGAAGATAAGTTATATCGTGATATAATGATATACTTTATTCTCTCTATATATTCTATTTAGAACCACTTGTATAAAAGCAATAACTTATCTTGTGTAGTATAGTAAAAACAATAACATAGCTGTTATAGCCTACTCATTTTGGTTCTCTTGTGTAATAGTAAAGGGAATGTATGAAAGTGATTATATCAGTTATTGTAGTCAACTCTGCTTATTATTTTATGAAAACAATAACTTCATCTTTGTAAAATCCAAATGCAAATAATAAAGTGTCTGAAAATAGTTGCTTTTGTGATATCCATTGTACCTTTTGTTAAACAATCCAAAGCTTAGATATAAAGTGACCTTGATTATGAAATGATGCTAGAGATGGTGTCCATGGTGTTGGTGCCACAACAACCGCTAATAATATATCCTTGATCCAAACAAAATCGATTAACTATACTGCTAATTGATTAATGAACATTATAATACAACCAATGTTATTAATGTTGTACCAGTTGTCAAACTGGTCAGGATACTGGTATATTGATTTAACCAGTGGCTCACTAATTAAATCGCATATCGGTGAAGTTAGATATATATATATAATATTAATGTTAATGTTAAAAAATCAATAAAAAACCAATATTTTTTTATTTTCACTAAAAAAATTAATTTCAAATAAAAATCAGTCGGCATGACCAGTACGGTTCAATTAAAAACCAGCTGGTATAACCGGTTTTGGTCGGTTTTGATTGGTATGATTGTGTGACCGGTAAAATTAATGTATCATATCGGTATTGGGACCACTTCACCGGTTTACCGGTTGAACCGACTGACACGGATTTTTACAACACTGATTACAACTAACAAGCTAAAAACAACTAACAGTTAATTGATTAAGTACATTGTTAATTGATTAATTTTTACACAGCTAATCAATTAACTACAGTGTTAATCAATTAACTACAATGTTAATCAATTAACTCACTTACAGAATCACTAATAATATACACTTTACAAGTAATAGAATGGATTGCTTGATAAACAAGCAACAATATGTTAGTTAATTAATCAATTTAACTACCTATCCAACAGTTATATTGTAACCATATTATAGGTCCTTAAAATACTTCCAATATATTCACAATAAATATTTTTTTTTTAAATGTGAATTAACTCAACCCAACTGTATAACACAAGTACTATTGAATATTTAAGTCGCCACATACCCTGCCCGTTAGAAATATTCGTAGGTGAAGAGAATATTTTAGGCTAATGAACAGATTTTTCATACTCTGTCCAGCCAATAAATATGGGATGGCGATCGGGTTTTCCATATAATCTTAAGATCATTTAACAAGGTATACAAATATTAGAACAAATTGGAAATACATGCTGAAAAATAAACCATTCTGAACCTTCCAAACACCATAATTTGCTTCACAAAACAGTTATACATTCTATTACTGCATCAATCCACAGTTGTACAAACTATAAAGCACAATTTTATGTCATACATTTCTATTGGTCAGTCAATTCCATCTATAAAGCACGGATACAGATACGTGTGTCGGATGCAATACGTATCCGATATGTGGACACCGACACACGTTTAACATAAGGTCACTAGTTTGTAATAAATCATTTAAACCACTTAAGGTCACTAGTTGAAGATGGAGAAATCTCACTACCAAGACTATCAGTGTAGCAAGAAGAGTAGTTGGAATATTGCTCCAACCCAAAATGTGACCTACTCACACTCCTTAAGCTTGGACTCCTTAAACTATGCCTATAATTATTTCCATACCTTATTCCTACATTATAACAAGGGTCTGGAGCCGGGTACGAAAGTCTTCTCTTTGCTGACCCAACTCTGTCCTTCTCCGGTGTCAATGCCCTTTGCCTAGGTGCACTCTTTGATCGATTTCGCGCCTTGGCCGATTCTGTTGTAGCCATGTAATTCGGGTATGTTACACCACCACTAGTACCATTACTTGTTCCAGCCCTGCTACTTGAGTACACATTTCCTTTACAATGATAATTATTATTGGATCTTAGGCTTGGTGTTTGAGAGGTTTGGTAGCTTATATCTTCTCTACCACAACGAGGGCTAGCCGATCGGACTTGGATCGTTCTTGATTTCCCCGGAGATGGGGTTACAGGGGATTGGTGAAGTGGTCCATTTTGGATAGCAATTGAATGCCTTTGATGTTGGTGCGACTGAGGGTTATATTGATAATTTGGATGTGATCTTCTGTAAGTATTGGATCCGAAATATGAATAAGGTTGAGAGGTGTCAATTTCCACCGTCTTAACGAGATCTCTTTGATTACTTGAGACTCTTCCTTTATTCTCCCATGCCTTTGTAGTACCCTATGATATCCATAAATAATTGAGAAACATATGAGGAAGTGAAAACAGATAAATTATTGATTAGGCTTAGGCATGTATATTACATATGCTTTTGGCACTTATTCAATAACTATAACTTCACACATATTACATAATCAAGAATTTCTTGTGTGAAAACAAGTATTAGTTAGAGTGAAAGGACAAAACCTGTTGAGGAAAAGCTTGAGACGAGGACTTGTTTCGATTCATAGCTGCTTCTTTTCTCTTCTGCAACATGGTTTTAATTTCTTCAACTGTGTGTGGATGTTCATCCCAATCACTTGCATTGCTACTTCCCTCTCTTGTCTATCACAGTAACAGATTCAATGGCCATAACTACATAGATCTCTAATCAAAGTGTATGTTATGAATTTAAGAACTATGAGCATTTAAGTCCTGTTTTTTTTTCTTAAAACCGTAGTTGCTAATTAGGCTTACGAGATTTGACATCGACTCGAAACCTTGAAATATTAGGTTCACGAGTCAACAGCTTATACGTTTTTCATATGAAAGTTCTCCATATGAAACTTATTTTACACGCACTTATATTCCTAGCAGCTAGCGCTTATCGTAACGATCTAATTGAAGCTCACTTACTAGTGATTTCCGATCTGAAATGTCCTGAAGATACTGCACATTGGTGTCGCTGAAAGTGGATGCTCCGCTACTAACTTGATGTGAAAACCTTGTACGCTGTTGATCGAGCAACCGAGCTTGGACTCGAACCAACGCTTGCATGCAACGAAGGGTCATCTTTGCTTGCTTCCTAACATTGTGACCCCTTACTAATGCTTGCAACTTCACTAGCCCCTTAAGTGCACCAAGTGCTCTTCTTGCCTTCAATACACAAAAACACATTTAAGTTAATCTCTTATGGCTTTCACTTAAATTTATCACTACTTTCACTTCATCTTTTGTCTTTATAAGTGTGAATGTTGAATCAAGTGTGGTGGTAGTAAAATAGTGAGAACATTACATTGAATTCTATTGAGAGATTAACTTAATTATATCTCACATATTTCCTATGATACACTCACACTAAAGATAATTAAGCTATATCTTAGGAGTATAGTGTAATTTCAGTGAAGGCAGAGACACTAAATATCTAAATCAAGAGATAGTAGTTGCAATGAGTTACATAGCTGAAAATCGAGCATAGTGACGACTTTAAAAAGTCGTGTAGCCGAAACAAAAAACAACCAAAAACAAAAAAGAGACACTAAATATAATTAAAGTTATAACTTAGGAGGTTAGTGTGATTTGTTGTTAAAAATTTGTAACACTTAAAATGCATCAAAATTAAATACATAATGGAAATGATAATAAGTTTAGATCTATTATCTGCACTTACTAGATATCCTCTGAAAGCAGTTTGAATCACAATAGCAGCTTCATGCTTCAACCTTGGCACTTGTTCTATTATAGTTGAAGCTTCACTTTCAACAACCTTTGTTAGTGTTTGTTTAGTACTCATAGTTTCATGATTTGTAGGTTTTCTAAAAAACCATCTTCCTTTATCTCTCTTCTGCAAAACAAAAAGAATTAAATGCTCATTAACGAATTACTCTGAAAAGTAACATAAAAAAAAAGATCATAGGAACTAGTAACATTAAACTATCTAGTACCTTGTCTTGTTCTTGTTCTTGTTGTTGTTCTTGGTCATTAACCTAGTTAATTAATCAATTTAACTACCTATCCAACAGTTATATTGTAACCATATTATAGGTCCTTAAAATACTTCCAATATATTCACAATAAATATTTTTTTTTTAAATGTGAATTAACTCAACCCAACTGTATAACACAAGTACTATTGAATATTTAAGTCGCCACATACCCTGCCCGTTAGAAATATTCGTAGGTGAAGAGAATATTTTAGGCTAATGAACAGATTTTTCATACTCTGTCCAGCCAATAAATATGGGATGGCGATCGGGTTTTCCATATAATCTTAAGATCATTTAACAAGGTATACAAATATTAGAACAAATTGGAAATACATGCTGAAAAATAAACCATTCTGAACCTTCCAAACACCATAATTTGCTTCACAAAACAGTTATACATTCTATTACTGCATCAATCCACAGTTGTACAAACTATAAAGCACAATTTTATGTCATACATTTCTATTGGTCAGTCAATTCCATCTATAAAGCACGGATACAGATACGTGTGTCGGATGCAATACGTATCCGATATGTGGACACCGACACACGTTTAACATAAGGTCACTAGTTTGTAATAAATCATTTAAACCACTTAAGGTCACTAGTTGAAGATGGAGAAATCTCACTACCAAGACTATCAGTGTAGCAAGAAGAGTAGTTGGAATATTGCTCCAACCCAAAATGTGACCTACTCACACTCCTTAAGCTTGGACTCCTTAAACTATGCCTATAATTATTTCCATACCTTATTCCTACATTATAACAAGGGTCTGGAGCCGGGTACGAAAGTCTTCTCTTTGCTGACCCAACTCTGTCCTTCTCCGGTGTCAATGCCCTTTGCCTAGGTGCACTCTTTGATCGATTTCGCGCCTTGGCCGATTCTGTTGTAGCCATGTAATTCGGGTATGTTACACCACCACTAGTACCATTACTTGTTCCAGCCCTGCTACTTGAGTACACATTTCCTTTACAATGATAATTATTATTGGATCTTAGGCTTGGTGTTTGAGAGGTTTGGTAGCTTATATCTTCTCTACCACAACGAGGGCTAGCCGATCGGACTTGGATCGTTCTTGATTTCCCCGGAGATGGGGTTACAGGGGATTGGTGAAGTGGTCCATTTTGGATAGCAATTGAATGCCTTTGATGTTGGTGCGACTGAGGGTTATATTGATAATTTGGATGTGATCTTCTGTAAGTATTGGATCCGAAATATGAATAAGGTTGAGAGGTGTCAATTTCCACCGTCTTAACGAGATCTCTTTGATTACTTGAGACTCTTCCTTTATTCTCCCATGCCTTTGTAGTACCCTATGATATCCATAAATAATTGAGAAACATATGAGGAAGTGAAAACAGATAAATTATTGATTAGGCTTAGGCATGTATATTACATATGCTTTTGGCACTTATTCAATAACTATAACTTCACACATATTACATAATCAAGAATTTCTTGTGTGAAAACAAGTATTAGTTAGAGTGAAAGGACAAAACCTGTTGAGGAAAAGCTTGAGACGAGGACTTGTTTCGATTCATAGCTGCTTCTTTTCTCTTCTGCAACATGGTTTTAATTTCTTCAACTGTGTGTGGATGTTCATCCCAATCACTTGCATTGCTACTTCCCTCTCTTGTCTATCACAGTAACAGATTCAATGGCCATAACTACATAGATCTCTAATCAAAGTGTATGTTATGAATTTAAGAACTATGAGCATTTAAGTCCTGTTTTTTTTTCTTAAAACCGTAGTTGCTAATTAGGCTTACGAGATTTGACATCGACTCGAAACCTTGAAATATTAGGTTCACGAGTCAACAGCTTATACGTTTTTCATATGAAAGTTCTCCATATGAAACTTATTTTACACGCACTTATATTCCTAGCAGCTAGCGCTTATCGTAACGATCTAATTGAAGCTCACTTACTAGTGATTTCCGATCTGAAATGTCCTGAAGATACTGCACATTGGTGTCGCTGAAAGTGGATGCTCCGCTACTAACTTGATGTGAAAACCTTGTACGCTGTTGATCGAGCAACCGAGCTTGGACTCGAACCAACGCTTGCATGCAACGAAGGGTCATCTTTGCTTGCTTCCTAACATTGTGACCCCTTACTAATGCTTGCAACTTCACTAGCCCCTTAAGTGCACCAAGTGCTCTTCTTGCCTTCAATACACAAAAACACATTTAAGTTAATCTCTTATGGCTTTCACTTAAATTTATCACTACTTTCACTTCATCTTTTGTCTTTATAAGTGTGAATGTTGAATCAAGTGTGGTGGTAGTAAAATAGTGAGAACATTACATTGAATTCTATTGAGAGATTAACTTAATTATATCTCACATATTTCCTATGATACACTCACACTAAAGATAATTAAGCTATATCTTAGGAGTATAGTGTAATTTCAGTGAAGGCAGAGACACTAAATATCTAAATCAAGAGATAGTAGTTGCAATGAGTTACATAGCTGAAAATCGAGCATAGTGACGACTTTAAAAAGTCGTGTAGCCGAAACAAAAAACAACCAAAAACAAAAAAGAGACACTAAATATAATTAAAGTTATAACTTAGGAGGTTAGTGTGATTTGTTGTTAAAAATTTGTAACACTTAAAATGCATCAAAATTAAATACATAATGGAAATGATAATAAGTTTAGATCTATTATCTGCACTTACTAGATATCCTCTGAAAGCAGTTTGAATCACAATAGCAGCTTCATGCTTCAACCTTGGCACTTGTTCTATTATAGTTGAAGCTTCACTTTCAACAACCTTTGTTAGTGTTTGTTTAGTACTCATAGTTTCATGATTTGTAGGTTTTCTAAAAAACCATCTTCCTTTATCTCTCTTCTGCAAAACAAAAAGAATTAAATGCTCATTAACGAATTACTCTGAAAAGTAACATAAAAAAAAAGATCATAGGAACTAGTAACATTAAACTATCTAGTACCTTGTCTTGTTCTTGTTCTTGTTGTTGTTCTTGGTCATTAACCTCTCTTCTTGTGCTACTTTTTTTGTTACTATTAGTGTCTTTAGTTGGAGATCTGAATACCCTTTTGACAGCACTTAACCATGAACTACTACCTCCTTTCTTCCCCATCAAAATTCACATAAAAAAAAAGCTACATTTACATCTGAATTTCTAAGAACATAACCATGAAACTAAACTTAGAATTATTAGTAATGAAATATACAAGCTATCCTTTGACTATAGTATGAGGAAAGAGAAAGATGGGAAAATTAGGAAGGTTGTGACATAACTTTGGTGGTTCTCAGATTCAATCTTGTTATATGAAAATTGATATCATATTCCTCGTAAATGTAATATATCTACCAAAATATCATAGTTTAATTGACCATATATGGAAGCTCTTATTATATATCTATCGGTTCACATTTAGCAATGCTACTCCAAACTTTTATCTAAATGGTTTAGATTTGTTTAGTTTCTTATGCTCGCATTAGAGGTAATCATGTCCGAGCCATAAACATTCACATGTATGTGAGGCTAACTCTTCCAATGAGCATTTTAAATGGTTTAGATTAAAATGATATCTATGTAGTGTCGCTGCAAAGAGCTATATATAATCAATACATTATTTATTTGCATTACTTATATGAGTAAAAATTGTATGCATTGATAATATATAAATTTTATATATTATTACTATAATCTCATCTACCAAATTCAAAAAAAATGTAACACAAATAAATAAAAATAATACATTGTCTATATATAAATTCTTACATTAATAATGCATAGATATTACAATATATTTATATTTTAAAACAACGAATGATAAAAAGTCTATATACTTTTCCATCAAATTTTGCATTTTTTAAAAGAAAATTGTATGAAACCTTGAATAAAGGATTGGATCAACACATGTCATAGTTTATGTCACAAAATATGTCAAAGGGTTATAATTAGATGAAAATGTAATAAATTTAATAAAGTGAAAGGTGATGGGGCACGTGCGAGTAGAGGTTAGGAAATAGAGAGAGAAAACAAGTTGTGGGTGGAATAAAATAGCTTTTTTCTATGATGAAATGAGAAGTCATAAGAAAAGGGAAAGTGTGTTAAGTGATTATGGATAAAATAGCTTTTTATAGGTTGGTCCATTCTCTTTCTTTGTTAGGCTAATTGGGGAAGCTCTCTTGTTGTGTCACGTGCATGGATGGAGACATATATGGTGGGTGATGGAACAAGGTGGACCTTGTTAATTTATAGATCATGTGAATGTTACCTTTATTAAAATATAACTTCCATGCATCTTTTTGCACTAACACCCAATGATTTCACCTCTTAATTCACATTTAATTTCAAATCTATGTCTATTTGTTTTTTAGTCCTACTAAGAGTATACCCTTGTCCGAAAGGGTAAGAAACTAATCTCTTTTGGCATTTGTGATTACTCCTTTCAACAAGTGTTGCTCTTAAGAATCAAATATTTAACTTTTTGGTCATCATGAGATCTAGCGGGACCATACACTCATGCCCAATAATTTTTGTATTTTTTTTTACATTTCAATAAATGTTTTACTTTCCTTAGGTGACAATTATTAGTTGTGCAAGTAAACTAACAAATGCGTTCTCATTGGGATAAAACATCTCAATGTTATCTATACTATGTTTCCATGCCTGATGAAATTGATAAACATTCCCACTACAATATTATTGCTCTCTTTTGTGTATTGTTATCAGAAGATATCTCGAATGATACTTTTTCATGTTTTACATCAATGACATTTATAAGCTGAATTGCCAACAAATAACGTTCATTAGCATATGACCATAGATGGAAACAAAGGGAGAAAACATGGGATAAGAATCGAGTGAGTTATAGTCGATTCCTCAACATACATGACATAAACATATAAATGAGTAATTACATAAATAAACAACTGCAGCTAGGGAAGCCCATCTCGTGAGCTCATCATATAACAACTAATTTTAGCAAATCAAACTCATCTTAAGGAACACGTTGATTTAGTGGTGTAAAGTTCTACTGGATCCTAAGATTAATGGTTCGATTCTCGATAGCAACAATTGTTAGAAAAAACAATCATAAATTCATTAATTCGTTACCAAAAAAGATGATGAGATCCTATTGATAGTACAAAAAAAAAACACGAAAAATATAAATACAAAATTAAAGGGGCTTATTTTAATCCAAATGGGCCTAAACTCATGAGGCCCTATCCAATAGTTCTATGCTCCCTTATATCATTTTATTAAACCCTAGATTCACATTACAATTGCGGCGTGTACCCAATTCGCAGAGAAATCACATTTCACTATTCTTCGATCTCTTCCTTTCTAGGTTACAATCTTTCCAATTGTTTCTTTCTCTATTCATATTTTTATTTCGTAAAAGTTTTTATTTTTTGGTTTTTTAATATTGTTTGGTTCTTCTTTAATTGTTGTGTGATTTTGTAGTGTGAAAATGTCGCTTGGTGAAACTGCTTCCACTTATGCTGCTTTGGTCCTCCACGATGCTCAAATTCCTGTGACTGTATCCTTATATGTTCTCTATTGTTTTGTGTTAATGTGTAGCAATGTGAATGTTTTAGTTTATGTTTTTTTAATTATTGGTATATATTTTGGATCAATTTAAGTATTGGGTAAGTGAAATTGTAGTAAAAATATCAACTTTCAGTGTGTGAAGAAAATGGGTCTAACTATGTACATTTGTTGAATGAAATTGGGTCTGTCTAATCTAAAAACTTCAATCTTGTTGGAGTAGATTTTTGATCAATTGAAAGTGCTGTTGGAGTAGAATTGAAAGAAAAAAACATGATCTTTTTTGTAGGAAGAAAGTTGGTCTAACTATATATAAAATTCTTGGTCTAACTATGTTGTTTGAATTGACTTGGAATCAATTTAAGATGTGTGTTTCTCTTGTTGGTATAGATTTGGGATTAATTGAAGATTAGGGCAAGTGGGATTAAAAAAAATTAACTTTTCTTTCAGGGAGAAAGTGGGTGTAACCATTTACATAGATACATTTATAAAAAAATTGAGTCTAATCTTCATTCTTTATTGGTATTTG
The DNA here is from genome assembly GCF_001865875.1 of Lupinus angustifolius. Lineage (NCBI taxonomy): Eukaryota > Viridiplantae > Streptophyta > Magnoliopsida > Fabales > Fabaceae > Lupinus > Lupinus angustifolius. Next base: position 10,119,217 of record NC_032012.1, read on the forward strand.
ATTTTGATTCAATTCAACTACGGGTGGTCGATGTTATAGCCTTGTAGGTTTTTTAATACTATTGTTTGAAGCTTCTTTGTTTCTCCTTAATTCATTGTTAATAGGCTGACAATATCTCCGCCTTATTGAAAAGTGCCAATGTTAAAGTTGAATCATATTGGCCCACCTTATTTGCTAAACTTGCCGAGAAGCGTAATGTTGGGGAATTGATAGCAAGTGCTGGAGGCGCTGGAGCTCCTGTTGCTGTTGCTGCAGCGCCAGTTGCTGCTGCAAGTGGTGGTGCTGCTGCCGCTGCTGCTCCTGCTCCTCAGGAGGTAATTCTTCACTGATTTTTTTTGTTCAGGTTGTTGTTGATCTCTGTTGTATATTTAACATTTGTTTGTTACTATTTAACAGGAAGAACCGAAAGAAGAGAGCGATGATGATTTGGGATTCGGCTTGTTCGATTAGATGCTCGGTTGTTATGTTCTTTTAAGTTGTTTTTTCCTGTGAGTTTGGATATTGTAGGTTTATTTATGTTGGTTAGAACTTTGGAATTTAAGCTTGTGCCCATTTTGATAATTCTGGCTACACTAATGTTTTTCTGCTTGTTCACTGCTCTATAATTCGCGCTTTTCTTTTCGTATGATTTTGTTGACTATACTCGCCAGTATTGCATTATAAACATTATTGTTGTTCTTGCTCGGTCGGCATAAATCTGACCCCTTCTCTTGTTAAGCTCCTTTGATTGCTCCTGTTTTGGTTCAGAAGATCTTAACCTTAAACACGGATATTCATCAGTTAGATAATAACTATATATCGAAATAAGTGAAGTTATGGTATACTTTGAAGTTATATATTACAATAATCTTGATCATCTAAATGGAGTATTAAACAATTTTGTCTTGAAATTTGATACAAGATTTATCGGATATGATGTATTTACTAAGCCTTGATTAAATAAATTAAATGAGTTTTTTATATAAGAATCATTAGTATGTAAACTACATCCTCCTCTATAGTCAATGATATTACTTCTGATGTTCCAAACAGATACCTTAAGTGTTTCATTAAGGAAAATCAACTTGTTGTGTCAAATATTATTCATTCCGGTATATTCATTTTATCATCATTGATTGTTAAAAAAAATGTAGATAAATGGTTGATGATGTATTGATAGTAAGAATGTTTATGTTAAAATTATCAAATCTATGCATGAATAGTGCAAAGATGTATCAGTATATCATCTACTGATCATTTAGATCATTTTTGCTTAAAAGTTAGTGATGATTTAAAATGAATGTTGAATGATATAGTGATAGTGTAAAGTATTTTTACATTGTCAATGCATACATTTTTTTCTCTTATATTAATAGTATATAAGTGTTAATATTTTAATTATCATTAAATTTAATCAGTATGATCTTGACAACACATAAATATTTTAATTCTCATTAAATTTAATTTTAAATGATATCATCAAAAACTATAAAATGTATTTGTCTTCAAATATGACGTGTTACATATGTCTTCAAGTTTTTCTCGTTAATATAATCACATTTAGGCCTTCCAATCCCCCATACCAGAAATTTTGTATGCTTTTATATCAATCCTATTAGATTTTGCCTAGTAATAAATAATACATAATTTAATTTCTTATTAACTGTCATACTAACATATTTAGGTATTTGGAAAAAATTATTAAGTTGATATAAAGACATATAAAACTTTTAGTATAGAAAATTTTGATTTTCAAATCACATGTTGCTACTACAAAAAAAATGTAAGTTAGCATTGAATCCTTCAGTTGCAGCATGCATGGTACTTCAATTGAATAAAAGTTTTCTTTTATCCACCATGTGCCATGCAATTTACTTCAACTGTTTAAAAACGATCTTATCACAACCTTCATTATCAAAACATATTCCAACACACATTTGTATTACTATAACTCAAAAAAATTGAACACAGTGTAAAGTGTAAACAACTATGAAGACTATTTTTTGAAATTTATTAAGAGAACTCACATGTTTATCAGCATTTCCTTCACTTTATCAACTAAATTTTCCAATATGATGTATCTCTAATAGATAGTTAATTTTGCATGAGCAATATATATAGTTACTTTCTCTTTCTTTTTCTTCATATATAAACTTGAAATCTTCACATTTATACCCTATTTCACCTTATATATGCACATTTACACAGTAAATATAATTGATTGTTATATGAAGTGATGTGTGTACCTTAGAAATATGCTTCAATTTGTTTGCACCAGAAAGTGGGTGGTGGTGTTGTTTATGCTAATTATTACATTGCACTATGAATGACAAAAGGGTTCAAAACAAAAAGGTTCATGTTTAATATTTAACCCAAAAAGGGCCCAACCGGGTTCGAACCGGTGACCTCTTGATCTGCAGTCAAATGCTCTACCACTGAGCTATGGACCCATGTTGTTTGAATTGTAATTAAGTCATTACTAAACCAATCAGGTTATTAAAAAAATGGAATGCTTTTGGGGCTATTTTCATTTTCAATAAAAATAAAGCCTAATATTTGTCGAGTTCTTTTCATAGAGAGATAATAAGCTATTTTCTCAAGACCAAATAAGTTATTCCAAACAACCCTTGAATGGGTTTATATGAGCTCTTCTCATTCCTTAGTGGAAACATCATTTATGTAAATACAGAAAACTCAAATTACTACAAATACCGGTTAATTGAGCAATACCCATAAAAATTCACACTAGGTGCTAAGTTTGCAAATTTCCTCCTATACAAATACTTTTGAGTTTTGACTTTGCAAACAATGAGAAAACTTGAACTTTAGAAGTAAAAGCTATCAACAAACTTCATCTAATACTGTACTTCATAAATTATTATTTTTTGAAGGGAGACCTTCATACAAGTATCTGAAACATCCACTAAAAAATGCAGTTAAGTGCACGAAATTCTCACCCAATAGAATATGATATACACAATCTTATGTTCGCAAGCAAATAAATTGTTTCCAGGAATTGAATTCAATACCTCCAAGTTACAAGGCAAGAAACTTGCCGCTATGTTGATGCTTAGAAGAACTAAAAGCAGAAAAAAATATTTTATTTCAAAATTTGACAGTGGATAAAGAAGAATACATAACTTTTCACACAAGATGTTCCATGCAAAACCAATGAAATCTTGAGGGGTAAATCTAATTACACTATGATTACACTTCTTTTGTTTTTGAATTCAGCATATTGCAAATAACATAACAGAACTTTATATTTAACCTACTCAAACACTAAAAATAATGACAACAAGACTTATCAGATAAGAAGAAAACTAATAAAATCAAAAGAATGTGAAGAGACTCTCTAGAGAGGAATTACAACTTTAGAGCAGCTATAGCTTCTGGCTTAAAATCAACTCGCAGACCCAATACGCGGCTGATCTCTGCCGGAGTTAATCTCCATGTCATAGGTCCAGAGTTCTCTCCCCAGAAATCTAGAATCTCAGATACCTTTTCGAAATTAAGAATCGTTGCCATTTGAGTAAGACGCGCAAACTTGTCTCTAACAGTTCTCTGTGTCATTATGCCGAAATGGCTTACCAAAGCTCTAGTATCTCTGTCAAGCTGAAGGCCACCAAGCTGACTAAATCTTTTCTGTATCATAATGACTTCAAGCCTTTTCACAATGAAGTCAATAACCAAATGAACAAGATTGTCATAGTTGTTAGCAGTCATCAGTGGCTGCATCCATGCCACGTTTGTCTCGATGGCATGAAGAAGTCTTTGAACCCATGGGTCATTCATTTCATTATCTGCATACTCGGACTCGGAAAGTTCGTAGCTGATTGTTCCTACACTGTCTAAAACTGGTCGTATCCTTGGTGTAATACTTGCTGCAAGTTGTTCTATGCCAGCATTCAAGGCTTGCTTGAAAGCATTGCTGCTTTCTCCCAACTCAGACAAACAAGATTTTACCTTTTCATGATCTGTTGGTGCAGGAAAAACCTGTATAAAGAAAGAAATTGAGTTAGTTAGTGCTTCAATTTAAAATGAAATAAATTCGTTAGGCAAAGCAAACTTCTATAAATAAAAATATGACTAACAGTGTATGACTGAAATATCGTTAAAAAAATTGATCTACCGATTTTCAACATTACTATTTCTAAATGAGAATCAATTTCATGATGAATCACTAGGAATATCAAACTACCTTCTAATGGAACACAACATGCATAAGACAAATGACATACCAATCATATTTACGGATTTAATGAACTTTGTTGTCAAATATAACTGTAAGGTACTAAAAATAACACCGCTAACCTCAGCACACTGTTCTTCTATTTCATACTTCAGCTTCAGAACATATTCACTGCTAACATCCATATTATTTAAAGCTGCTGCAAATTTTGTCCCAGTTTTGTGTACGCCAACACCACCAAAGAACAACTTTTCACCAAGGTTTGGCACCCTTATTTTCTGCTGTAAGGCTTCTTGATACTCATTGATCAATAAATTATTAGCACCACTCAAAACTGCTCTAACAGAACTTACATTCAAAGTGGATATTGCCCTTCGCAAACAACTCTGCAAGACATAGAACACATCATCCACCATAGAAGTGGTAAGGCTATCAGGCACCTGTTCATCAATCCGTATAGCTTTCCTAACATTCTCCACCATAGAGAACCCTTCCAGAATCACATAAAATCCAGTTAAATCTTGTGCAACTTTGCTGAAACTACCAATCTTGAAAGCCTTCGTTGTGCGTAGGACCAATTCGGGGTTCACAAAAGTAAGACCCTTGATTTTTGAAATCATGAACTCCGTATAATCCTCACCTAATTGCACAAGTGAAAGAATTTCCTCCAAGTACAACTCAACATTTCGTGGATCGGGTCCCTCAGCGCCTCCTCCAACCGCTAATAAATTACTGTTCTGTGCACTGGTTTCAGACGACAACTTAGCCAACTTCCTATATTCCATATACTTTTTCAAAATCATAGAGCCTTGCGAATCACATTCCTCTTGCAGCTCACAAATCGCATACACAATCCCATCCTCACCACACAAACCACACAAACCACTCAATATCTCATTATTCTCTTCAATCGCCAACACAATATCCTTAAACAAATTAGTCAAACACAAAACAAAATTAACATTAACATTGCTTCCATTATTTCTCAGTTCCATCAATTGTTCAAACTCGATCCTCGATCTCATCCCAATTACCTTCTTCAAGTACCCAACATAAACATGCAACCCTTCCTCTTCCATCCCTAGTGGTGTATAAAGCTGAATAAACCTCAAAATCTCAGAGTGATCTCTCTGATCTACTGCGACTGAGAGCTTCTTCCTCACAGTCCCTTCGAGCTGCTTCTTAGCACTCATCAACCTCTCCCTCTCCCTTTCATCATTCCCACAATCCTTATACTCAGCATCAATCTTGAGAAAACCCTGCACATACCTGTTAGAAAATATATCATGTTAGAAACAGAGACACAAACAAATGAAAAATATACCTGACTAATTCTGAAAGTTCAAGTGTACAGGAAGAGGGTGGTCTTATATATAAGACTGGTACAAAATCATAGAGTCTGCTTTTTTGGTTACATCATAAAGTAGCTTATAAGCTATTTTTGACCAAAAATAATTTGGTAAATAGACTTATTTCAATAAGCTACGAACTTATAAGCTCGTAATTGATATGCTGCCAGAGCCCAGAGGTAGTTTATGGCTTATAAGGTAGGGGGCACAAGGTTTCGTTTGGCACAACTAATTGATAAACTATCTGGAGACTTGTAAGCTAATTCAAAGCTTATAAGCTAGAAATTGAAAGTTAAGAGACGATAAACTAGATGATTGAATCGAATCTGTTTGTTAAAATTACCTGATAAACTAGCTACTAATAAACCCCAATTTATAAGCTCATACGCTACTTCAATTAACTTATCAAATAAAAGCTTATAAGCTCTTAGGTCTTTGAAATAAGCTCATTTAACAAACAAAATGTGTAACTTATTTTTTAGTCGAATAAGCTAGTCACCTTGATGATGTTTCCAAATTTTACATCTATCATCTAGCTTAATAATTAATCTTACCAAACATTTGATTCAATTAGCTAATTATTACCTTTCAACTTTAGCATCCAAACATAACCATGACGCTGATTAATAACAAATAAAATCCTAACATGAATAAATCAAGAGACTAAAATATTTCCTTATATCAAGAGATATCTCATTCAACCACTAAAACTACGACAATGTGTATTATTTATAAAAATATTTTGTAGAAAAAGATTATTTAGTAGCCGGATGAGATAACTTATCGAATACCTAGCCGCAGATTCGTAATCCTCCGAATCAAGCGCCCTATACACTCCTTCCAAACAATTCCCTCGCTCCACGTTCGCGTCAATCCTTAACAGCGTGGATCTCACGCGCGACTGAGCGAGATCTAGCTCACGCACCTTCCTGCTGACGTCATCAGCGAGATCACAAGTGGAGGAAACATTGTTAAGCATGTAATGAGAGTCTGATTTAACAATGTTGAGAACTTCTGAAGATCGTTGAAGATGTAGAAGGTGTTCGTGAAGATTGTTACGCTGTGATAAGAGATCATCGAGTTCAATATCTAAGGTTCTTTGGTGTGCGATGCACTCGTGAAGAAAGCGCGTCATTGTTCCTACTTCGGTTAGAGATCGCACGTATTCTACGGCCACCGGAGTGCCACAATTAATGGCGGCAATTGGGGATGAAACGGTGTCGTTTTCCCTATACATCATGGTGTTCAGTTTAGAAACTCACTGTTTCAGAATTGGCGACAAAGAAAGAAGAAAAGAGTTTTAAGTTAGAGTTCCTTTTTTAATATTCGAATAAATACTCATTTTATTCTCCCTTATTTATCAACTTTACCAATTTAGTCTTTTAATAAAGAAAATATCGAAAATAGTTCCAAAATTTTTAAATGTAAGTCAGATAAGTTCTTTTGTGTCAAATTAGTCATTATTAAATATTATAAGATATGCTAAAATGATTAATTTGACCCACATTTAAAATTTTGGGAACCATAATAGGTTTTTTTTCTTTTGAATAACTAAACTGATAAATTCAAAAAATATGATGGACTAAATGAGTGTTTACTCTTAATATAATTGAAATTCTCTTACCATATAATGTAATAAGAAAACTTGTGTAGATATATCATTTTTATTGTTTCAATTTAATACTACAAGACCAACATGACATCAGGACAGTTACCAATGTAAAAGCAATTAATTCATTAGCCAAAAAATACGAGGAATACCTTTTATAGTACCAAAAAATCTAATACTATAAATAAGTCGTTTTATTGAGCATTTTGTGTTTTCCGATAATAGAGAGATTTTACATTGTTTAGTATCCAAATTTAGCAAAACAACTATATTAGTTTTCTTTTTTTTTTTCTTCAATTAAGTTGGCTATTTGATTGTCTATAAATTGTTTTTTCTCGAAATAATTTTATAACTTAAGGTTCATTTTCTTCATAGTGCAATTTTTTAAGAGAAAAATGTAGAAGCTTTGTAATTTGTATATATTTTTATATTGAAAATTCAAATAAGAATCATAATATTTCCATTTTGGTTTTTGAAAAATTGTTTTCTCCACTAGAATTTTTGTAGAATATATTTGGTCTAAAATTATGTGTATTTACCAATACGACATTAGTTTAGCAGTATAAAACCGGCTAAATTCTCAAGATAATAAAAAGGTTAAAAATTCAATTCATGTTAATAATATTTATCAGAAGTAACAACCACAAATCTTAAAAAGGATTAGTTCCTTACAATAAAGTAAGAAGAAAATACAATTAGTAGTACAAAAAAAATGTAATTAGGTTAACTTAAATTTGAGATAAAAAATCTTGAGTATGGGTGTATAGAGGTTGAAAACTTTAAAACGACATCGTTTGAAAACCTTTTTTCAATAATCACCACTGATTTTCTTTAAACAAAATGAACGGTACAGATGAACTCAAATTCCCATGTTAAAAAAATTCCAAGTTGAGAACTTCAATGCCAAAATCGAAGTTAAAAAAAAAAATGGCGGCGAATGCTACTCTATCTCTTTGTTTCAATTATTCATTCTTAAACAACAAACCCCAATTCGTAACTTCATCAAAACGATGCGTTTCATTCTCACCACTTCCCATTGTGTTAAGGTCTAATACTAGGGTTTACACAGCTTTGTCAACAGAACACGTAAACGACGACGTTTCAGAAAATGAAGAACAATGGATGAAGCCAAAAGCTACAGAAGTTTACGTTTTTAACCTTCCTAGAAAAATCGACTCTGAATATCTACTTGATTTGTTCAAGCCTCACGGAAACGTTTTATATGTAGAGGTTTATTTCTATTTTTCTCTATTTTTTTTATTTAAATTTGATTATTTAATGTTGTATAAGATGTGTTTGATTTAGCTAGAATAGATTAATAGAAGATTATAAGCTAATTGAAAAAAAGTACAAGTGTTTGATAAGATTGAGTTATTAGAATAGATTAAGCACATGATATGAGTCATAATTCACATGGAAGTGACTTGTACTTTTTACAAGAAGATTTTGAGAGATTTTATCTTAGTCCTTTTTTAGGACTGTTTCTAAATTTCTAGGTACGTTAATTATGTTATTACCAAAATACCCTCAGTGTTTACCTTGCAGGGGAGAGATAAAATGAGTAAGGCATAATAATAACAGTAGTTTTGTAAAAAATAAGCTTAATTGTTGACAAGTTTAATGAAACTAATCACGATAACTTGATGTATGATGATGCATCGGATCGGTGCACAAGACTCCTACCTATTGGGATATGAGGAGAGTAATGTATGCAGTCTTAGCCTTACAACAATTGAAGAAGTTGTTAATATGAACGCATAAGTCAACTCATGGACTTATAAACTCATTTGCCAAATATAACCAACATACTTATTTTTGGTCAAATAAGGTTCTGTTTTGGTATGGTGATTTTGTCAAAATAAGTTAGCACAATTTATATTTATTTGTGTTGAAGCTTTTTCATTGTCAAACTAGATAGGATAATTTTAAGAGTATTCTCATAAAGCACTGGTTTACTATTATATATATAATATGTACCATAGAGGCTTGTAGCTTTTTGTTATCTCTATTCACTTATTTTTATTGCTGAACTAGATTTGCAATTGTTTTAAAGTTTTCATCATTGAATCAGCAATTCAGTATGATGAAATCCGAAACAGAGTGCTTTGTGTTTATGAAAGGGTTTAAATTGTGGTTGCACTTTCCTGCAATTGCAGTAAACACAATTTAATCACAACCTCAATTGAAAACAGTGCTTACTTATGGTTTTCTGGGAGGTTGAGACCAGTGAAATTGGCCCATTTTTATTAGTCAAATTCATTCTTGAAAAGGACCAATTTGATTGGGTTTTACACTCTCAACGACTAAAATGACATTATTTTCCTATGAGAAACCATCACAAGCCTTTGTGTTTATGCTTAATTGCTCTGCTGCAGGTTTGCCGAAATGCCGAGACTGGTGAAAGTAAAGGGTGCGCTTATGTAACACTGGAATCTATTAACTCAGCAAGAAACGCAGTTTCCGCATTGGATGGATTGGTTAGTATGAAACTTGCCTCCCTACTTGTATTTGATTATTGTTGCCTGGATATTTGATCTGAAACCTTGGTTTTTTCTTTCTTCACAACTGAAGGATGTTGGTGGGCGCGAAATGCGGGTTAGATTTTCAGTTGAAATGAATCGTAGAGGGAAGAATCGTAAGACAATGAACTCTTCTCCAAAGAAAGTTATATACTACGAATCTCCGTATCAGTTGTATGTTGGGAATCTTCCTAAGCATGTTAGGCCTGAAGAATTAAGACATCTCTTTGTTAGATTTGGTACCGTGGCTAGTTTAAGGATATTTATTGACAAGAAGGAGGAAATATCTCGAGTCTATGCATTTGTCTCTTTCCTTTCAGAGAGAGAACGCGACGCAGCAATGTCCATTAATGGAATAGTAAAATCTGCTTCTGCCACTTTTTAATGTTGTGCTTCTTAGTTTAGGTCACTTGTGTCTGGTGCTAAATCTGGTCTTTCTTGCAGGCATTCGGCGGTCGTACACTTGTGCTTAGACAAGGGGGTGGAAAAGTCTGAAACTTAAACTGCAACTTCAGTATCAGTGTAGAGATGGCTGCAATTTTTGGTTGTTTCAGCAAGAAGAAGCTCTCTGCTCTCTATGTATTGCCGAGATTGATTTGAGGACCTTCCATAACTTGAATATGTAAGCGGAAAGTAGAGATGACCTACTATGGAAGTTCCATCAATATTTGGATTCATATCCTTTATCTTTGTTGTAAAATCAGCAAAAGCAAAGTGCTCTTTTTGGAACATGATTTTCTTAGAAGTATTAAGCTTTTATGGTTAATGACAAAGTAAGTATTAAATTTGGTATGTACTATGTAGTGTTTGTCCTGAAAAGTTTGTGTCACTATTCAGCCTTAAAAATATTATATCAGCAAACTCTGTAGTAAATGTACATGAGTGCAAACATCTGTGCCCAGCTTTGTGTTGTCTATCTATAAATCTATGCTATGATATGGTTACACATCCTACATTATTTTGGGCACTTACACCCACATTTTTTTACACATTGTTGTTTCCGAATCAAAATGTTTATGAAATAGTTATACAAAAAGGTGTTGAAGAATGAGAATATCATTTTTCATCTGGGGCCCAGAACCCTGCTTGAATCCTAAATGTTATGGAAAGTATAAATCATATGCACAGTATATAACCTATAACCTCTTCTCTTTTCAGTGATTATTTGGGGTTCCTGTGATACAACCTGCATTATTTGTAAGTTAATTACACATCATTTTGTGGAAAGTCACGAACACAATCAAGTTGACACAAATACCAGAACAATAATACTACAATTTTCTTATTAATTAAAATCACAAACTATAAATTAAAATAAAAAGACTGAAGTATACAAATAGTATATCTTAATTTCACAAATAATATACAAATACTACATTTTTCTTGTCTCTATCAGTTCTGTGGTTGATGCTGAAATGACTTTACTATAGCCCTGGCAATAAAATCAGCAATACCAATGTTGCATTCTATATTGCTGTGTTGGTAATTTCTGTAATACAATCAGCAATATCAATGTTCCATATAGCTCTGGCTTGATCTCTTATCCCTCTTAAAAAATATAAATTATCATCCTCAACAATTCTGAGTTCCTGAATGATATGTAACAATGGCATTCAAACCATATGTTCTAGAGGAATGTATGTCAGATTCCTAAACAAACAAATAGTTAAAACATAGGAAGCAAAACAATGCAGGGCACTGGAAAATAACTAATAAGAATGCATAAGTCACATAGTTGAGTATTACATGCTGCAGGTATGCTTACAGATTGTAAGACACGAAATATTTAAAATGCTCTCGACTTGGCTTGTATCTTCCGAATCAAGTAGTTCTCCAAACCAATGCCAGCATCAACTATTCTAGTATGACCTTTTATTTCAATCTTAAGAATTTCATCAATAGCCTCACTGATTTTCTGACCCTCATCTTCACATATCATCCGTATTACGTTCATCCAAGTATCCGTATGAGGAGCTTCCCCATGCTCTAGTGACTTTGTGAGAACTCCACAAGCTTCCTCAATCCTACCAACATTGCAGAAACCCTTCACTAACGCATGGATAACAGCAAAATGTGGAGAAAAACCTTTGCCCAGCATGTCCTCCATATATTTTTTCGCCTCATCAAACATTCCCATGTCACACAAACCACTAACCAAAGTACGATACGACACGAGATTAGGCAAGCAACCATTCACGTGCATATCATCAATAACTTTACCAGCATCGTGAGCTCGCCCTTCTCTACAGAACCCCAAAATAACTGTATTGTAATGAAGTATATCAGGATTACACCCTTTAACCTTCATCCTGCAAAGAAGCTTGTAAGCCTCTCTAAGCTTCTTCTTCCTACACAAACTATTCAACAAAGTTGTATAAGTCAAAGAATCAGGAACAAACCCTTTGTTCAACATATCCTCCAACAAATCAACAGCACCATTCACTTGATTCCTCCTACACAACGCCTGCATCAAAATCCGGTAAGACTCGATATCCGGAAGAACATCTCTCTTAAACATTTTATTGAACAGCATATATGCAATACTAACATCCCCATTCAAACAAAAAGCCCTCATCAAAACATTATAAGACCTAGTATTCGCTACAACCCCATGTTTATGAGCATCCCTAAACAAATCAAAAGCAGGCCTAACATAGTTCCTATGCGAAACAAGAATCTCAAGAATGCAGTTAAGGTGTTTGGTTAAAGGTTTGAGATTGAATTGCATCATGGTGTAAAACATTTTGAGTGCTTTTTCAGGTAAATCAGCTTCACCATAGACTCTGATCAAGTAAGTGAAAAGGGTATGTGTGATTTTGTAAGAAGGGTCATTTTTCAAGCGAATTATGATTTGATCAAGGAGAGTGAAGTTTTTGGAGCGACCCAATTTGAGAACAAGGATAAGGTAAGTGGAATAAGTGTGTCTGAAATTGGGAACAGTTGAAGCATAGTCAAATATTTGTTTTGCAAGAAGAGGATCTTGTTGTGAGGCAATGAGTTTTTGAACTCTGGTTGGTGACCCAATTGGGGAAATTGAAGTGTCGTGATTTGGGGAATGAAAAGATTGAAGCTTTTGGGTTTGAAAGTGATGGGTTGGTAATGGTGATGTGATATGGTGTGAAGTGAAGGTTATTAGGGTTTTTGAGTAGTGGAGAAATTGTCTGTGCATTTTTCAGAGTTCAGAATCAAAAATGGGATAACAGTGTTAATTGTGAGATATGATGATTTCAGAAGCTATATTCTCAACTTTCCATTTCATATGAAATAATCTCAAAATCAATATGTAAACATGTTCACAGAGTGAGGTTGAGGGTGGAGATGTTAGAGGCCTCAACAATTTTTAAGGAATCTAATATTTCACATTTTTTATCTAAATAAATTAATTAGAATTTGAATTCAATAATACACATGTTCCAATGAGAATCTTAATTATTGAAAAATTTAAGAATCACATAAAAATTTTATTAGTTTAACAACATATATCTTAGACATGTTCATATATCTAGGAATGACTTCTATCTAAGAGACTTCGGTTGTCTGTGTAAAATTAGAGACCAATAGACATTTAAGTAGATGTTGATTTTTTCACAACTTCTGTCAACTTTTTAGAGTATATATGTTCTATCTTTATCATGTTAATGTTTCATTTCCATGATTAATAAATCATGAAATCTAATTTCCATGATTAATAAAGTATAAATTCAAATGTTGCTTTCACAAGCAATAGGTAAAAGTGAAAATTATGTCATAATATCATTAAGTCATTTTGTTTACATTTATATTTAGTGTTTTTTTGGTACATTGAGAAATAAAGAAAGACAAAGGAATAAACGCTAGAATAAAGGATTCAGATCCAATTCAAGATAGTTTCTACACTAGAGTGGAGCAGTGTTCAAAATTTTCAGATTCGTAGGCAAATGAGAGCCTATTTTTACCAAGAAATTAGCCACTTTGGTAGTCTCCCTTGCGACATGTTTGACTTCAACAATTCAATTATGTGATATTCAAGCGCGAATTTTAGAGACTACATGTAAAATATGACTAACACAAATCTAGACTCCTTCTCATATAACTTGCACTACTTCAAGACAATCACTTTCAAGAATGATATTCCTATAACATATGTTTCAAGTCAAATTCAAACATTGCTTCCTAGTCAAGAGTTCTACTAAGATAGGTGCTTCTATGTCGAAATTCGCCAAATACCCTAACAACCATCGTCCCTCAACGTCACGAATAGCTCCACCCTCTCCAATTATATTTTGGCCTCTAATGTAGCTAACATTTACATTTAGCTTTACTTAGCCTGTTACGAGGCAAGACCAACGGACCCATGACACATCAGCCTCAAGAATCACAAAATGCCTTACATTGTGCCAATCATACTAGTCCTAATGGGTACCACGAGCAATAAAATAGATACCCAAATATTGTTGCCTAAAAAGAATAGCGAAAAAGGAAAGAAAAGAAGTGAGAACAAAGACAAATATATTGGATTCCAACATGGTAAAAAAGATGAAATGACTTTATTGATTGAAAATGAATATATTGATTGATTGATAACAATGAATAACAGCCTTATATAGGAAATAAATTAAAAGAGGAAACCTAACTAACCAACTAATTAACATAATAACAGAAAACTAAAACTGGTCAAGGGGCTTCATATAACAATAGCCTAATAGCGCAATACAATAAAACTCAATACCCTCCCTCAACTTGGCCAGCATATGACAAAATAAGCTTTGTTCCAAAGCCTTTGTAAACAAATCAGCCACATGTTATAAGCAATAAGATAAAAAGATTGTACTTTAAGTATTCACGAGTAATATGACAATCAATATCAAAGTGTTTCGTACGTTCATGAAAAACCGAAGTTGCAGCGATATACCTTGTGGATTGGCTATCACAATAAAGGGTTGCTGGCCTTTTAAAAGGCACATAGAAATCAATTAGTAAGTATGTAAGCAATTGTACTTCACAAGAAGTAAAAGCAAGGGCTCTCTATATTCAGCTTTGGAGGAGGACCTCGAAACTGTATTTTGTTTCTTGAATTTCCAAGAAACCAAAGATGTGCCCAAGAATATACCAAATCCAGATATGGATCGTCTAGTGTTTAGGCAATTAGCCCAATAAAAATCAACTGAATGTAGATATGAGTTGTTAGCATATGTTTATGTTTTCAGTTTTAATTTATTTTCTAAAATCTGTTTTTGTTGGTGTTTAATTAGATAATAGTATAATAATAATATATTTAAAATTTGAAGTAGAAAATTATTAAATAATGTTAGTTAATATTGTAAATTTTTTAGAACTATTTGATGTAAATCGATTTAATTAGCCCGACTGAATTAAATATTTGGTCCAAAATAATAATATTAATACAACTTTATAAGAACATGAGAAATGAGTGATATTAATACAAATACAATTTTGTTAGTTTGAAGTTACCTTATTGAATTGTAGTCTAACTTCCAGCACTGATTAACCTCAACAAAATTAATTGTGTAGGGCCTAGTGGAACCTATCTATTTGATTTAAGCATTCTTAGTTTTTTGATGGCTTGTTATTTAGGATTATTACAATTTAGTAGGATTCTTCTGAAGTTTGGATTTTACTGTTTTTATATGTTTTATGGGCTGAATGCATACAAGGCCATAGTTAAATAGCTACGTTGTATCATTTATTATTCATTTGAATTATTTATATTTCAATTTAAAAAAATTAATAATAATTAAATATGATGATAAATTATGACAATGTAAAAATTATTGTATGTAATGGTACATACATCATGTTTCTCATAAAAACATTTATTTTCACAAATTCAAATTTCCGAAATAACCCATGCATATATTTACCCATCTTAGACTTTATTAGGTGAGAGCCTTATGCATAGAGTTTTATTTTTTTGGAAAATAATATATCCTCTATCTGCGAGAAAGTGATACATGTCACCAAATATAACTTTGTTCATTTTTTCATGTGTATAAAGATTTAATAGAAGATATATTATTACTCCTATTTTTTTTTATTTTTTTGAGCTTGGAAAACATTTGGCCCACTTGCAAATTTTTGCAATTGAATATAGTTTTTTGGTATCCTGAATATTCTAAAAAATGTTACAACATTTCTATAAAAAATATAGCTATCCAAATTTTTACATTCTTCACGACTCACAACTAAGATATGGCTGAAAATGATTTTACATAATCATTTCCCTTGAACATTATATTCTAATAATTTATCAGTGACATTTAAGTGAGATACTATACCCCTAAAATGTTTAACATTCTCTAGGAACCAAATATTATCTAAAAGTAGCAAATGTTTAATGTATAAAAACGGTGTATGAGACATGTTCTAACCAGGTGTTATACACACAAAGTGACACAACATGGTCCAAACAAAATCAAACGTTTGTAAAATTCATGTGAAAACACATAAGCACTTATTAGCACATATTTCATTTTTTGCATGCACAAACTTTTCATTTTCTATGTCTAAAGTTTATCCATATGTCGGCCAAAGACTTCAAACTTAGCCACATATTATTAAGCTCTTCTTCATTCTTCTCCACTTTTGTTCTCTTTTGGTTAATTTTACTTCACATCTTAAAGGGTCTAAAAAGATAAATAAATTTATTCATTTTGTTCTAAAATAAAAATTGAATAGAACCTACATAAGTAGATGGTGAACTTTATTAGAGATTTGACTATGACATTATTAACATGAAGTGTATAGTGATGCTTGTGTATGAAGAAATTGTGTGAGGAACTTGACTAGATTAAGCTTCAAGAGAACCTTTTTTTTTGTATAAATAAATGCAACTTAATTTTTTGATATATTTTTGGTATATACATTTTTAATGTTAATTTTTATATGTCCTCTTAATTATTTTGCATTTCCATTTAAAAGGATAAAAGCAAATGAAAAAAGAAGCTGAAATGAGGGAAGGGAAAGACACTGAAACTAAGTCATATATACAAAAAGGAAAAGCAAAAGACAGTGGCAAAAACTAAAGCAGTGATCAATGATCAATCTAAATAAATAAGAAACTGGGGTCATGTACTTTAGTTTGAAAGTGACCCAATTCTAACTCTCCTTTATACCTTTTTTTGGTCCATATAATGTTATGAAAATTTGTTAGGAATGTAATTCCGGATTTGGGTATAATAAGTTATACAATAAAAAGGAATATATAAAATAGAAAACCCATGATTGAAATAATATTTTTTACATCGTCATTACATTATTCACCATTTAGTTTTAATTATTATTGACTATTAAATAAAAATAATTTAAATGAATGATATATGGTCTACTAAAATGTGCATAAATTTTTAACTGACAATTCATATTATATATATATATTATACCCTTATTATTATTCTAATATAAAAAATATCATTTTATTACTCTTTGTAATGATTAAAAAACTTGGTGTTTTAAATCTTCTAGAGCTTAATTGATAAAAAACTCTCAAGTACTTATCCAAAGGAACTAAATACTTTGATTTATTAACTATACCATATTTCAACCTAAACAAAAGAATATTGTTTTGAAGATTAAAATAAGATAGCCCTTAGTGTCCTATGCATTTTCCTTTCCTCCACTTTATTCTCCTATTCACTATACCTTTAACAATTAACACCCTCACCAAACCCCACTCTTTCATTTTCTATCTCTTTCAAACTCCATAATCATTCACACACAAACACAAACACAAACCCTTTAACTAGAGATCAAAATCTTCCTCCCATGGCAGAAAATCACCACCTTCCTCCTCTTCCTCCTACTCCTCCTCCTCAAACACAAGCTCCACCACTCATATACCAACATCATCTTCCTCCAGAAAAACCCATGGCTAAAGGAAAACCTTCTCACTATACAAAAACTTCTTCAACAAAACGTTCAATATGCACTTTTATCACCATTTTACTCCTCTTAGCTGGTATCACTCTTC
This sequence comes from Lupinus angustifolius, assembly GCF_001865875.1. Lineage (NCBI taxonomy): Eukaryota > Viridiplantae > Streptophyta > Magnoliopsida > Fabales > Fabaceae > Lupinus > Lupinus angustifolius. Next base: position 10,136,831 of record NC_032012.1, read on the forward strand.
TTGTCCTATGGCTTGTGTACCGTCCTCACAAACCAAGGTTCACGGTGGTCGGCGCCGCCGTATACAGCATGAACACAACCACCTTACCACTCATGTCCACCACCATGCAGTTCACCATCCTCATAAGGAACCCAAACAAGCGTACCTCTATTTACTATGACAGGTTCATTCTATGCATGTGTCCTCATGAATGTTTTTTATGTCTTTGTTTTCATTTTTCACTTCAACTTAATACATCACACTTCATAGTTGTATAACATTTTTTATATTAAAAAGTAATAGAGAAATGAAACCTAACTCTATTTTCCTAAAAAGGGTATTGTATAAATTTGATATTTAAAATTGACATACATCATAAAAACAAGACCTATCAAAATGAGTTGAGTATATCATACTAGTTTTTTTTTGTATTACCAAAAGTATCATTTCATTTCTTCGATAAAAACTAATCTCTTTTGAGATGTGTGACTACTCCTTCAAACACGTATCAGTCATATGAATCGAAATCTATAGTGGACCAATAGATCAAAGCATGAAAAGATATAAGTTAGATATTAAATTTTAACATTTTAAAGCCAAATAACCTATTTTGATATATTCTCTACTTCAAATTTTCAAAGAATGGAGTTTAAAATCTATGCATAAAGTTTTTTATACTTCAGTCAATCATCTACAATTGAGTTTTATTATTTTTGTTTAAGAGTTAATGATAATTAATAAATCAATAATGAATGATGGATAATTTGCTGACAGTGAAAAACACTTATACTTCGGTGTATATATATTAAATCCAGATATTATATTTGATGTATAATAATTATTATTGATGATATTATGTACTTTTACTATGTTAGGTTCTCTGCCTTTGTGTCCTATAGGAACCAAGCCATAACACCAAAGATTATGCTGCCACCATTATACTTGGAGAAGCATAGCACCGTGTCGTTGTCTCCGGTGATCGGCGGCACACCGGTGCCGGTGTCAGTGGAGGTGTCAAATGGGTTGATGGTGGATGAGGCTTATGGGGTGGTGGGTTTGAAACTTGTTTTTTTGGGTAGGTTGAGGTGGAAGGTTGGGGCTATAAGAACTTCACATTATGGACTCTATGTGAAATGTGATATGTTAATTGGTTTGAAGAAAGGTTTTGTGGGTCAAGTTCCTCTTCTTGGTGCTCCACCTTGCAAGGTAGATGTATGAAAAATGAAGGAAAACATTGATGATTAAGTGTAATAATGTAAACAATGTTTTGGTTTCTTTTCTTTCTCTATTTTAATATTCTTGCTTCTTTTGGATCCACCAATTATATATAATATCAAAGTTTGCAATTTTCTAGAGACTTGTTTTTGCATTCACTATGTATATGGTAGAGACAAAAGAATTTCTTATAACATCTCATCTCACACATTATTTTATAATTACAATTCCCCATAAAATAAGAACAACATTTATTTTTTCCCACAATGACAAATATCATTCTTATTCTTGTTTGGGTCCCACATTATTTACTTTTTTCTCACGACATCTATCTCTCTCCTCACTTTTCTTTAGTTAAGAACAACAAAAAATTATTCTTATTTAAGAACAAAAGTCAAAAAATAAGAACAATAAAGTAAAAAATATTTCTATTTAGTTGTGGTTGTTCTTAGTTTACTATATTATGAGTGATTAAGGTTTCTATTTGTCTACCCTTGCATCAAATTCTGTGAGTGCAGATTATGATATATTCATGCCTGACCTTGACATTTTTTGTACCAAAAAATGGGAATTTAATTTATCAAGAAATTTTAGTACCAAAGTTTAAATAAAAATGAGAGTCTTTGTGCACAAGGTTTTTTATCTGGGCCCAATACTCCAGGTTGGCCCTTAAATATATTTGGATTGAAATAATATTTTCATAATCTTTATGCCCATCCTTTTAGTACTCACTTTATAATCATTGATTACTTATTATTATTATTATTTTAAAATCAAATATATTTTTATGAATAATTATAAAATAGATGTGAAATGGGCATGAAATAAGAGTATTGAAAAAATGATCACTAATCAATAATGAATGATAAATTAGAAGACAATTGATGGTGGGTATAGCATCTATGAAGTTTCCCACAATAGGAGTTTGATTTATGAGTGAAAACTAGTGCTCAAGGTATAGGATTCTAGCCTTTTGTTATGTTAGTGGATATTTTGATTGACTAATATTTAGTGGAATGAAGAACAATTAGGTAAAGTTGAAGGGAATCACTTTTGGATGTAAATATTTAACACATTCCACCACAATCACTTTAATAAAAAATACATAAAGAATTCTTTTACATCATCCACCATTTATTTATTGATCACAATCGAAAATCGAAAAAACGAAAGTACATAGACATAAAGTTAAACATAAGTAGTAGAATGTTCCAATGACATAATGCAACATATCTACTTGAAGAACTCCATAACACAAAACATACGTACATAGCATTCATATCTAATGCCACTAAATCCAGCTCTAATGGCTAATTCCATGTATTCTTTGTCACTTCTCTCTTTCCCTCTTGGAGATTGAGCCATTAACAAAATATCAGTTTGTGAAATAGCTTTCCAAGCAGCATTATTCTCAGGCATAACACCAAGAAGTGCTTCCACCACAATCACTTTTCCATCATCAGGAATAGCTTCATAGCACTTCTTTAACAACTTCAAGCACTCATCATCACTCCAACATTGAAGTATCCACTACATTATTTACTCATCATCATATATAATAATAATAAGGTTAGTGCCAATTAGCCCAATAACGAGATGTGTCAAGGCCAGTGCCAATCGACCCAGTAGTAAAACATTCCAAGGCTAAGCCATCAACCCTAGTGATCCAATCGGTAGTGCCATATGGGCACTGCCACTAGTCAGGGCCATCCAGGCTCATTTAGTTGGTCGTGCCAAGACCAAGTCATTCGAGTCAGTAATGACATCTAGGCTCAATCAGCAGTTGGTGTCATAATCTAGGAGAGGTTGCTTCAACAACAAGCAAGCAAATTTTATGATAATTAATAAATGGAAAGCTCCATTTTCATAATTACTCCATTTTTATCACCCTAAATACAAAGTTGCTCTAAATTTCAATGGAAAGCTAAGAGTCTTATGATTAGAAATGAATTTCTCATTATTATATTTGATAAAATTTCATTGAAAATTTAATACTGTTACACTCACCTTCATAAATATGGCATCTCCTTTAGGCACACTTTGAAACATATCTCCAGCAACATGTTCCACTCCTGCAACATTAGTTAGCTATTACTTTTGAAATTTAAAATGTTTAACCATGCAAAATTAATAGAACATTATATATATTATATTAACAAAGAAATTAGAAAAAAGTTCATACCATGATAGGAAGGACAATGTTCTATGACATGAGGTAAGTCAAAATTGATACCCTTAATATGAGGGTATTTGGAAGTGATCAAGTTAATACTTATACCAAGACCTCCTCCAACATCCACAAGCTTTTTTATGCCCTCAAAACCTTTATAGATTTCAAGAACCTTCTTCATAACTATAGTAGTTTGGTTGATCATTGCATTATTAAAAACATCATTGTATCTTGAGTCCAAGCTTTGATACTCAAAGACTTGTGTGCCATGAGCCCTATCAAATGGAACACCTCCTTCCATAATTGCATCTTTCAATTGGGACCTAAATATGAATTCACACTTATCATATCTCCATAATTGGACTCACATCACTATATCCATTAATATTAACATTCTTTCTTATTTCCACACCATTAGTATATTTTAACAAAAAATTGGATAAACATTGTATTCACTAATCACTACTTAGGGGATTTAGTCTATTAGCATACCTATACAAGTTTCATGTCAAATGACTCCAATAAAAAAAATAGTAAAATAACCCAAAATGATGCATGATAGTAAAATAATATCACAGGTTCCAATTCATCATATTCCAAAACATGTGATCTAATGATCATCATCCCCAAGATCAATATGACTTAGCTGATCTAATGATTATCAGAAGCTCTTTTTAATGCATTATATGACAACACTTTTTGTGTGATACGTTGTGGTATATATTCAATACAACAACGGTTGAGAAGCACTGGATGATGACAATATATTACTGTGGTCAAACAGAAAACGCATGAAAGTATTGTTATAGATCTAAAATAAATTAGTGGTGGGGGTGAGGTACATAATAGAACTAACCAGCTTTTTAGGAAGATATTATCTTGAATCAAAGCCATCAAGGGTCCTAATGAAAAACCATCAGAATCACTTGCAAAGAATTTAGCCACAGGAGCCATACTATAGAGTCTCTGAAAAGATCCAAGCTTTTGATCAAGAGGAATGACACTACATTTAAGTATATCATGAGATGCAAAGAGACCAAGAACACGATCTAACATAGAAGCTGCTTCTGGATTATTGCAAGAAATCTGTGATGCAATCTGCTTAGCAGAAAGCTGTGCATTTGGACCAGCTTTTTGTAAGATATCAAAAACACCAAGCTCAATTGCTGATTGTAGTGACATAGATAGAACTATTGAGAATCCAAGTTGTGTTGCATATGAAAAAGCTTCTTCATCTTCTAGTTCTTTTGATTCTTTGTAGATAACTTCACTATCAACAAATTTCTTAGCCATTTGGACTCAACTTGAGAATAAGCAAACAACACTACACTCTTTGTTTTGTTCTGCAATCAATTCCTTCCACACACTTCTATAGTGGATAAGATAAGTGCATGCAATATTAGATTTATATACTAAAATAGAATGAGAAGTTAGTCTTAACAATTAGATTAAGAAAAAGTACTAGAGATAAATACACAAGAATTGTGGGATAAGTGAATAATGTAGTTTATGCACCTATAAGACTTATAACTAAATTTTCCAAAATATGTATTCTACAACTTATTTTATATTCTTTATGAAAATTTTGTTTATGACATTTTATTTATATTCCAACTTACCAGGTTGAACATTGTGTAATTGAGCAATGACAATAGTTTTGCAATGATAAAACAATAACTCTACATGAACGAACAAATACATAGACATTCGCACATGTGCATTAACTAGATTAGACTCTACATTAACTAGATTAGACTTAATAGCATTTACATTAAACTTTTATACATTAATTGTTTAAATACCTACATGAAAACCAATTCTCACATGTGCGAATGTATAAGTATCCTATTAATTATATATTAAAATAGCCATAGAACTTAGTTTTAAAGATTAGATTAGGCAAAAGAACTAGAGATAAATAAGGCAAGGGAATTGTTGAATAAATAAATATTTCATTTTTATATTCTTTCTCAAAATTTTGTTTATGACATTTTTTGTATATTCCAATTTACTAAGTTGAAGACTATGTAATTAAGAGGACATTGATTTTGCAATGATTGATCAGCAAATCTACATGAACAATGAACTACTTAATCTTCCATTAGATTAGAAACAATAACATTTACATTAAGTCTTTATGTAATGATTGTTTAAATAACTTACATAAAAAAAAACATTTATCCTACTAGTTATATATTAAAATAGGATGAAAAGTTAGTTTTAACAATTAGATAGGCAAAAGACCTCAATATATATTAGGCAATTAGGCACATGAATTGTCAGATAAATAAATAATTGTTTTTAAACATACAAGACCTATAATGATGGTGTAAAAAATCATTTCAATGTGTTCTTCAACTGATTTTATATACTTTTTTAGAGAAATTGTTTAAGACATTTTTTATATTCCAATTTAGCAATATTAATTAAGGATGTTGATTTTGCAATGATTAAACAACAACTCTACATGAACAATCAACTATATAGACATAATCTTTCATCAGATTAGAGTCAATAAAATTTATATTAAATCATTATGCACTGATTGGTCAAATACCTATATGCAAAAAAAAAACATGCATCCTGCTAGTTATATATTAAAATAGCATGACAAGTTAGTTTTAACAATTAGATTAGCCAAAAAACTCGATATAATGATTTTTTTAAAAATATTTGACACATATTATTAAAAATCTTTGACACATATTCTTCAACTTATTTAATATTCCTTTTTAAAAATTTGTTTAAGACAATATTTTTGTGTATTCCAATTTACCATGTTGGAGACTATGTAATTGATCAAGGACATTGATTTTGTAATGACAGAACAATAATTCTACATGAATGTGAACATTCAATTTTATCCAACAAGAAAAAATATTTCTTCAAAAATTAATTTAGGATAAAATTGAATCTTTGAAAATTGACTTTTATCAAAATTTGATCATCAAATAAATCAAAGATTGAGAATAAAAGTATGCAAATTAAATCAACTTAGAAAATTTCATATCAAATTGATTATGTTTCACAAACCATTTTTGATTAAAATTTAATCTCTGAAGATTTGATTTCATAGAAAATTGATAAACAAATAAATAAAGGTTGAAATTTGAAAATAATGTCAATCATATCAAATCAAATAATTTGCATATCAAATTGATTGGGTTGCATTTTTATAATACATCAATAATTACAGTCAAAATAAATTGAGGATGACAAATGATTTTTTTGTCTTTTTGATCTCCATTTTCATTTTCTCTATTAAATAAAAATGGATTTTAAGTGACTTGGTGATCACTTATTGGCCTTTTAAGGGGATGAATCACATTTTTAAATATATCACATAACAATATTTTCGTTTTCCCAATTAAGTTAAAAATAAACTTGAGCAAAAAATATATTTTTATGATTTCATAAAGATTTAAAAGATTGTTTTCACCTATTCGTATGTAATACATTAATTTTAGGATTTTTTTTTAGAATCACTAAAATATTGCCCAAAAAGGGATTTCGGTGAATCTTGAATGTTAAGAGTCAAACATTTATTTTCTTACTCACTCAGGGATATTACAATTAATTTTTGGCTCGATAAAAATTATTGGGTTATCTTTAGAATAACATGGGCATTTTTTAGAGTGTCCCAGGATCCAAAAATATCTCATTTGATTTTTCTAATTAAGGAAATGACTAATTTGATAATTTCAATTTTAAATTTAAAATACCATTAATGTGGTAAAAATAAAAAACAATCAAAATTTCATGAGAGGAAAAAATGTCTCCCACCCTCTACAAAATAATAATGGTGGAGATTTGTCTTTAAAATATATGTGTCTATTGTTCTATTATAAATAGTAGTATAGGCATATTGAGAAAAATACTCTCTATCAAATAGCAAAAAAATACTTTGGCCGTTGTGCTCTTTCAATCCAAAAAATACTTGGTGATTAATTAATTCTAAATCATGGTGCCCTGATAACCATAGTCAATTTTATTCACATGTTAAGCATCCACTATACCACCAAAAAACATCCTTGCACAAGTGTTGCATCTCTTGGATAATAAATGATGTATGCTACATTTTTCCCACTATGTTGATGGGTGTGAGACTATCATTTTCTTCTATTATAGATAGTGCCCAGATCGTTACGCCTTTCGGACAGCTGCCAGTTTTGGAATTTTTAAAGTATATTTTCTTTTTATCTATTGCAACGTATTTGTTGTTCTAAAAATGTGTCACTCTATGTGTTATTTGATGTGTTTGGTTAAAAATGTATTTAATTATTAAAGTTTTAAATTATAAAAATTGACATATAGAGTGACACATATGTATTTTCTTTATCAACACCCAAATAATGTCTTTATGGATATATTAGTTGAAGCTCACATATTTATTTAATTTGTAACTTGATAAATAAATACACTGTAACTTGTGTGCTCCTTCTAAAAATCATACATAATGAAAGTTCTTTTACCTATGTAGATGTTGATATTGCTTATAACAAAATAACTTTATTTGAGTTCATAATGATGCTACCCTTGATGAAAGAGGTTATATATGCATTGTTAATATATCATAAGGATTCTTATAAGTCATTTAATATTTGATAATACGTGTATCTTTGTCAAAAAATCATATCCTATTAATTTCAACGAGCAACAAAAGATTAGTCCGAGATGCAAATTTCAAAATTTTATTTTTTATGTCATTAGTCATTTAAGTTTGAAAAATTCTCAATCATATATCATTAGTTATATATTGCTTTATGAAGTTATTGATCTTATCTTAGCTATTGTAGTTTAACTACTACATAAAATATCATTTTCAGAAATGAAAATAACCAAACAAAATTAAGTAGTAAGAATGAAGAAGAATTTCTTGCATATAACATAGTGATTAATATTGAAAATAGAAATACCCAAAATTTTAATCTATGATTCAATCATGTATCTTTCTTTATATTTTTGTTATTCAATTAATTTTAATTATAAATTGTATTTAAATATTGTTATCCCCTGAGATTTAGATTAAGATTCGTCATTGATTACATAAATGCTTGTGAATTAGTGAACACTACCTAGTTCATTTGTTGGTCGGGACTATTTGTAGTCCGGAGGCTATCTCTAACCTGACAAAGTCATATTCCATAGTCTTAACATCTGCACTATATCTAGTTAGTTTCTCTTACTCGTATTCTTTTAGTTTGGTTTGTTGTCTGCAACTATTATAATAAGTAGTAATAATAAAACATAATCAAAATCTCTCTATAATCAAAATGACAATTATTAAAATTATTTGCTTTAGAAAATCTTTCTATATGACAAATTTTTATAATCATATAATCATACAACCTTTTTTGGATTAATCAAAGATGGAGGAGGGTCGTGTTATCACTTCTTGTCCTCATATTATTTTTGAATGGTTGTGTTACAACCCTTTTATTCTATTGATATAGTTTCTAATTAAAAAATAAAGCACTTTCCATAAATTAAATTAACAATTAGCAATAATAACAATAATTATTATTTTTCGTTAAGTAATATTTTACCTAAAAATAGCTAATCACATCAAGGATGGAGGGAGGGTCGTCACTTCTATTCCTTTGGACGGTCGTGCTACACCACTTCTGCTCCTAATTAAAACACTCAACCAACAATCACTTTTCAACTAAAAAACTATATAACCTTGATTCCCTGATAGGGATATGTAGGAGCAAAATTTTGTCTTGTCAAACACAACTAAAAATAAATCAAATCTTATCACTTTTCAATAATTAATTAAATAACCAAATAAATTTAAGGTATAAAATTAGCCATGCAATAAAATGAAGGGTGCCATTTACAATGAGTGGATAGAGTGTTAATACATTCTCTACTCTATAACCGACTCATGAACCTAGATATTAGAAATCCAAAATCCAATGTAACTGGGCTAAAAAAGCCTTGATTCCATGATAGGGATACGTATGAGCAAGATGTTGTCTTGTCAGACACAAAAAAAAAATCTTATCGTTTTTTCAATAATTAATTAAATAACCAAATAAATTTAGGGTATAAAATTAGTCATGCAATTTAGTGAAAGGTGTCATTTAAAATGGGTAGTTATATAGAGTGTTAATACATTCCCTACTCCATAACTGACTTAGTCTCTCATGTTTTTTATGAGTACCAACTTAGTCTCTAATAAATTTCAATTACCATTTTAATCCCCAACTTTCAAAAAATAAACTCACTTAAGTCCATTAGTTATCAATGTTTCAAAATGCACATGTAGCTTTTTCATGCTAGAAAATGACAATTTGATTTATTTTTTTAAAACTTAAGACACAAAACAACATTATTTTGTGTCATCATCTTCCTCCTCATTTTGGGAGGATTAAAAATGTTTATTTATTGGCCGTAAGATTTGAAATGGGAGGTATAGATTTCATGTCTTAGCTATCTTTCTCCCTATTAGAGCTTGTTATTTTCCAAATAATTTGTTTTACTGCATGAATTTAAGTGCTTCCTTTGTTCTTGTTTTCTAATTTTGTTATGTGAATTTTAGGTTTGACAAGGTGGCCAAAACTTGTTTTTGTTATTCAACTGTTTCAATTTCTCTACACTACTTTTTTCATTACAATGTTTCATTTTAAATTTGAGAGCACATCTATTCTCTCAATGTTTTATATCATTCCATGTGTTAGAAGGAATGATTAGCCATAAAAATATTTAATAATTGTAATTTTAACTTAAATAATTTTTTCAACCAAACAAATATAATAATAGAGTTGTACAAAAAGTGGGACAATAGATGTATTCCTATAAAGATGAGGGTCGCCAACCTTTATTATTTTTTTCTTATCGCCGTAGTTATTCAATCAAAACAAGGATATAGTGCAAGTGTCCTATATTTTTAGGGAAGGGAATGCTTGTGAGGATAGATTGGCGAATTTTGGTGTGAATTATAAATTGGACTATTGGTGGGAGTCCCCTCCTTCCTTCTTGTTGCATGATTTTCATAGAAATTTGTTGCTGCTTCCTAACTATAGGTTTAGGGGCTTGTAATGGTTACTCTCCTATTAATATATTTCCGGGTGTGTTGACACCTTTGTTTTAAAATAAAAAAAAATTCAAAACAAGGATATGAGAATAGCTTGATGTAAAGTTTAGGAGAGACAAAAATATTTAATTATAATTTATAAATAGATACAGATAATTGTTTTAAAGTTTCAAAATAACATATTAATTCTAAATAATAATATTTAACAATTAAAGACGTTAAAGAAGAATATATGTGAATTCATTTAAAATGTCGCTCTTCGTTAAAGACTTCAACTCATCGATGATTAAATTAAGGGTAAAAAATTTAGTTGTTTATTTTTAAATATAAATCACCATGTTTTCTACAAGAAATTCATCTTTTATTTTATTATGTTGTTTTGTTTGATTGTCTTCATTGCTGAAAATGATCTTCATATAGTAGCTAAACTAGAATAGTTAAGATAAGACGAATAAATTGATCAAGCAAATACTATGCATTCATTTTTTCTGGTATCGTTAAAGTTCCACTTAATTTGGAGATGACTGAGAGTTTTTCAAACTTGAAAGGCTAATGACATCAACAATAAAACGTTGAAATTGAAATCTCAAGTAAATCATCTCTTACTCGCATTGAAATTCATAGGATAGAATTTTTGCCCAAAATTAGATATGTTATCAATATTAAATATTTTATCAAAATTCATAGAATCTTGATACTTTTGCTCCAAAGCTTGACAAAATCAAATTGTGATCCATAATATATTTCATAGCGTTAATAGACAGGGATAACAACATGGGTCTATGATTTAAAAATTAGGGACCAAAATGATAATCTATATTTATTATGGACTAAGTTGGTGCCAATAAAAAACATGATACTCAAATGAGTAATTACTTATTAATAGAACATGTGCAACATGCAAGTTATAATCACATCATAAATAGAGACTAAAATTAAAATTTTGGAATATATAAGGACTAAAAAATAAATTATCGAGAAAGAAACAAAAAAAATCCAACTTTTTAGGGATTAAGAATATTGTTCAGCTTCTTTTAAAAGAATTCTTACTTCATAAAAATGCTTTTATATCGTCAACACATTATCCACCATTCATTTATTGATCATAAATTTAAAATGAAAATACATAGATATTAAACTTACACACATAGCATAATATTCCAATGACATAATGCACCATATCTACTTGAAGAACTCCATAATCCAAAATGTATGTACATAGCATTCATATCTAATGCCACTAAATCCAGCTCCAATTGCTAATTCCATGAATTCTTGGTCACTTCTCTCTTTTCCTCCTGGATTTTGAGTCATCATCATAACATCAATTTGTGAAATAGCTTTCCAAGCAGCATTATTCTCAGGCATAGTAGGAAGAAGTGCTTCCACCACAATCACTTTTCCATCATCAGGAATAGCTTCATAGCAATTCTTTAATAGCTTTAAGCATTGATCATCACTCCAATCATGAAGTATCCACTGCAATAATTTCTCATCATATATTATAATAATAATAATAATAATAATAATAATAATAATAATAATAATAATAATAATAATAATAATCTGTCTTTTCCATTTATAGAGATATATGATGTTAGTTAGGAATAACTCTTATTTTCATAATTTAAATAAGTTTTTAATTTGGCCTCTTAACAAAAACAATTGTCAATTTGCTCATTTTTTTAATATTTGTCAAAGTATCATTTTATCATAACAACAATATTCGGTTTTTTATTAGAATATATCAAATTTTATACTAAGATTTTTCCCACACACTAAAAGTACAATAGAAATTGAATGTTTTAGGCACTTTTTTTCTCACTTTTCCTTACACCTTTATCTCTATCTTCACCATTTTTGTAATTACTCTATCTTTATCATCCTAAATACAAAATCACTTTACATTTTTTATGATCATTTAATATTTCTCAGTGTTATTAATACTATACCGATCATCAATTCGGTCAAGGTATTGGTATAATGATATAGCAGTTCAAGCGGTGGTTAACTAACTAAATCACATACTGACAAAGTTAAATATACATATATAATATATTAACATTTATGTTGAAAAATCAATAAAAATTTCATTAAAAAAATTAATTTTAAATAAAAATCGGTCAGTATAACCAGTTTCGACCTCTATGATTGCATGATCGATATAATTATTGTACCATACTAGTATTAGACCGATTTACTAACTTATCGGTTGAACTGATCAACATAAACTGATTTTTACAAGACTGATATTTGTATGAAAATTTAACACTACTCTTACACTCACCTTCATAAATATGGCATCTCCTTTAGGCACACTTTGGAACATATCTCCTACAACATTTTCCACTCCTGCAACATTAGGTAGTTATAACTTTTGATACCTAAAATGCTTAACCATGCATAACTAATAGTACATTATATTACATTAACAAAGAAATTAGAAGAAAGTTCATACCAGGATAGGAAGGAGAATGTTGAATGACATGAGGTAAGTCAAAATTGATACCCTTAATATGAGGGTATTTAGAAGTGATCAAGTTAATACTTATACCAAGACCTCCACCAACATCCACAAGCTTTTTTATGCCCTCAAAACCTTTATAGCTTTCAACAATCTTCTTCATAACTATAGTGGTTTGGTTTATCATTGCATTATTAAATACATCATTGAACCTTGAGTCCAAGCTTGGATACTCAAAGGCATGAGTGCCATAAACCCTATCAAATGGAACACCTCCTTCCTTAATTGCATCTTTCAATTGGGACCTAAATATGAATTCATAGTTATTATATTTGCACAATTCAATCACTATATCCATTAACATTCTTTCTTTTTTACATATACAATAACAATAATGAACTATTGTATTATTATATTTTTAATTCTTATTTTACGATATTTATCAATCAAATTAAATTTATTTAATTGTCTTAATTATATTTCTATTGTTGGAAATGAACAATTATATGTGACATCAAATATTGTTTACTGACTGAGTCATGAACAAGTTGTTCTTTTTAAAATGTTTTTTTGCATTGCCCAATGTGTATAAGCAAACTATCAATCATGCGGTTCTCAGGTTAAAACACTTTAGTTTTCTTTTTTTGTATTCTCACTTCAATATGAGAATCGATATTGAATCACCCACAATATTACTACATGTTTCAATTCTTGAATTAACAACAATATGGCTTCTAGTGGCAATTTTTGTATTCCTATAATATGACTACTAATGTCAATTCTCGAATATGACTTAAAAATCAGTTTATACCGTACCACGGAAAGAAAGAGAGAGAAAATAGTCTAAAATGCTTTGACATATGGGAATAAAAGAATAGTTGAGTAAATACATCTCAAGTTGTGTGATTTTTCTGAATGAGGAACGCCTCTATTAATAAGAGGAGAACCCAACGACTATCATTATCTCTTTGATGCTAGTCGTGTGTGTTGACTTGGTCCACACCTTTACGATAATAGGATGCTTGTGTGAGGGGTTTTGGTTGTGTGTTATCTACTAGCACAAAACCCTACTATCCTTTATAAACACTTTTGAAGTGTTTCCACCATCTAATGATGTGGGACTTGATGTTTTTTATTTCCCATTCATTTGTTCCAACATCTATAGATACATCTTGATCTGTAAGTCAACGCACTTTATAAATACAAGATTAAGCTTCAGATGTATGAATCTATTCATTTCTATGCACCATCTAAATCATAGTTTGAACAAGAACAACAACACACCATTGCAGTAAATTATGTAAAGTTCTCTTTCTTCAAAAAAATTTCCAGTTTATAATAAAAAGGAGATAACAATACTAACCAGCTTTTTAGGAAGATATTATCTTGAATCAAAGCCATCAATGGTCCTAATGAAAAACCATCAGAATCACTAGCAAAGAATTTAGCCACAGGAGCCATACTATAGAGTCTCTGAAAAGATCCAAGCTTTGAATCAAGAGGAATGACACTACATTTAAGTATATCATGAGATGCAAAGAGACCAAGAACACGATCTAACATAGAAGCTGCTTCTGGATTATTGCAAGAAATCTGTGATGCAATCTGCTTAGCAGAAAGCTGTGCATTTGGACCAGCTTTTTGTAAGATATCAAAAACACCAAGCTCAATTGCTGATTGTAGTGACATAGATAGAACTATTGAGAATCCAAGTTGTGTTGCATATGAAAAAGCTTCTTCATCTTCTAGTTCTTTTGATTCTTTGTAGATAACTTCACTATCAACAAATTTCTTAGCCATTTGGACTCAACTTGAGAATAAGCAAACAACACTACACTCTTTGTTTCTGCTGCAACCAATTCCTTCCTACTCACTTCTATAGTGGAAGACTTTTTTTTTATATATTTTAAGCAAATAAGTACAGAAAATTTTATCGGGTATTGGTCTAAAGATTTATATACATTCAACTATATTTATAATGTGGGTATGAACAGTGAAAGATACAGATAATCTAAGACTGCACTAACTTTATGCTTTTTTGGGTTGCTGTGTTAGGTATATAATAAGTACCCACTAGATCTTATTATAAGGTATTATTATGAGGATTTTAGTCCTTTTTTTTTATAATATGTTTCGTATTTTTATATGGTATTTTTTTATTTGTTCTTATACTTAAGAGAGTGAAGTTATAATTTATAGTTGTTTAAAAAAATAAAGAAAAGTATATCTTTATATTTTAGTTAAAAATAATTCAGTATCATATGGGATATTTTTCAATTACACCTTGCTCAATTTTCAAATTATACTTTGGTCCTTATATCTTTTAATATAATGACAACTTTTATTATCTAATAAAAAGTTAGCTAATTGCTATTATTTTTTATAAAATCAATTTAATGACAATTTTTATTATCTCTTATAAAAAAAGTGAATGGAAGATAAAAATAGTACTAATCATTGATTTCTTTCCCAAGATTGCCATTATTGATAAATCTGCTCTATGAAATTATAAAAGTGTGAATTTAGTCTCTAATTTTATATAAAGTAGTTAACTTGATCTTTTTCTGATATATAATTTCATCATGGTACCAACTAGGCAGCTACTACTATTTGTTAAAAGTTCTGACACATTGGTATAAATAATTTTTTTCTTTAGGGTTGTATTCGGTAGTATCAACATTATTCTATTTCCTTCTTTTTAAATATCTCCTAATAAGTATTATTCTCAAATATCAAACAACTAACATTTTGGTTTTTATAGGATCTAGCGGAATTTTATATTACTTGATCAACAACTTTTTGCTTCACGTTTGATCCCAATTAAGCTTAGAGAAAAATATATATACAGTGATATCGTAAAAGTTTTTATATCGTTGTTACATTATTTATCATTCATTTTTAATCATTATTGACTCTTACATAAAAGTAATAAAAATAAATGGTGAATAATATATTGACTGTGTATAAACCTTTACACTATCAATACATAGATATTACACTAATAACTTTAACTTATTGGCTCATAAATCTTATATGACATTTGTTGTTTTGTTCAATAATTGAGTTCAATAAAAATATATTATGGTATAAGAAAATAAATTATTTCATCTATCAGTAAAATTATGACATGTGTCTTACTTTATCATTTTCAATAAAATTATTTCTAAATTCAAACAAAATATTATACATATTGTACTTTTACTATCTGAAGAAATAAATTATCCTATGATATAAGAATATACTTTATTCTCATATTTTAATTGCCAAGTTGTTAAACCTTTTTATTTAATATTTAGTTCATATTAGTTTATGAGAGTAATAGTTATGTCTATTAGTATAAATTTTACACACAATCAAATACATCATCCAATATTTTTATCTATATTATTTATATTTAACAATTTGTGATTATTAAATATGAATAGTAGACGATCCACTAGTAATGCATAAACTCTTTTATTGTAAGTAGATATATTTTTTCTCTTAATTTATTTTATCTATATATTCTACTAAAAGTAAGGGTAATAATAATTTTTACATTAAAAGTAAAAGTGAAAGAAGAACTTATATCTTATTCTAGTGGTCCACGTTTTTTTAAAGTGTGCAGGTCATATGGATTTTTGTGTTGGATGCGAATAATACTTGGGTTGAGAGCTAGGACCATGTGTGGAAAATGATTGTTTGTGATTAACAACATGTGAAATTTATGTAAATGTGTATTTAAAGTTTTTTATATGATTATTATATCATTTCATTATTTATGAGTATTAATTTTATTATGAATGTGTAATAATTAGCACCAATATGATGTGCTAACAATTTAAAAAAATGGGTATATCATTTTATCATATTTTAATTGGATTTTTCTTTTGAAAATAAAATTGTCAAACTGCTCAATTTTGCTATAACGGACTCATTACTTTACCTCCTACATATACCTAGTTCAATTTTTAAGGGTTCTTACATATGCATGTTCAAGTTATGCTAAAAAAGAAGGAAAAATTCACAAAACCTTCTTAAACTTTATATGTTTTGCAAGTAAATATCGTAAAATATTTTTGCTTAATTACTCCTTAAACTTTAACTATTGGTGAAATTGGTCCTTACATATATATAATTTTAAATTACTAACAATGAAATTGGAATACTCTTCATTATATAAAGACATCACCCCACTAAAGAACCAAAATTATAAGAAAACACTATTTATAAAACAACAATGTAGCATGCATAGAGATGAGTGAAGTCCATTCGTACCAAGATATTACATCTTTATCGTCCTTTAATCTAAATCCAAGACTTTTATTTTATACCAACCATATTTTCTTCCAACTTTGCACCATTGGTGTACTATTCGTTGTTTTTGCTTTTTTATGAGAGTATTAATTGTTAATGTAGTAATCAGTTATAGAAAAAAGGATATTAGAGGAAAGATACTAACATAATTTCTAAAATAGCTTTATTCTCTTTTTATCATGAGATATTTTATTATCTTTTTAAAACTAAGTTCTATTACTATTTTAATATATAATTAGTAAGATATTTGTTCATTCGCATGAGTGAAAATGTGTTTTCATGTAAGTATTTAAAAATCACTGTATAAAGGCTTAATGTAAATGTTATTGAGCCTAATCTAATTGAAGTTTATGTGCATGTATTTGTTTGTTCATGTAGAGTTATTGATCTATCATTACAAAATTATTGTCCTCAATCAATTACACAATGTTCAACCTTGAACGTTGGAAGATACATAAAATGCCATAAACAAAATTTTGGAAAAAGTATAAAAATATAAGTTATAGAATACATGTGACATATTTTGAAATTTTTTGTTATAAGTCTTGTTATCCGACAATTCTTGTTAAATTGCCTCATTTATCTCTAGTTCTTTTTCCTAATCTAATTGTTAAGACTAACTTCTCATTCTATTTTAGTATATAAATCTAATAATTGCCTCATATTGTATGCACTTATCTTAACAATTAGATTAGGCAAAAGAGCTACATATAAATGAAGAAATTTGGCGAATAGTTACTGCTTTTTTGGAAAAAATGGCTCTGCTAGGGCTTTGACCACAAAATCTTGAGCTCCAACATTCTTGGAACTCATCTCCTAGGTTCTGGGAAATCCTTCCAACTTTCTTGGATCTTGTTCTGCTTCTTTCTTCTCCACAATGCCAGCTGAAAACTTTGTCCCATGGTCCTTCCTTTCTGATCCGAAATGCTCAAATGAAGCACAAGCTCTTCCTTCACCCACGAGGAAGACCTTTGCTCAAGCTGTAAAAAATTCTTGCAACATCTCAGTCTCTCAACTCCCTCAGCCGTGCCTTAAGGGGGATGCTATAGCAATCAAAATACCAGAGGAGGACTATCAAGAAGGCCTCCAAAGGTGTAAAAACCACCTGCACGGTAGGATCATTTTATCAAAGGGTGACACTCCATTAAAGTATGTGGATCTAAAAGCTAAGCTCACAACTCTCTGGAACTCCTTAGGGCAATGGCAGATGGTTTCCCTAGGAAAAGGTTTTTACGAGTTCTCATTCTCCTCCTTGGAAGATATGAGATCAGTGTGTGCCACTGGTTCATGGAATCTAAGGCCAGGGTTCCTGAGATTATTCTTATGGACACCTGATTTCAATCCCAGTATTCAAAAATTATCTCACTGCCAATGCTGGGTTAAAATTTCTGGCCTTCCTCAAGAGTATTGGTCTCCAAGGATTATTTTCTCCATTGCTGGTGGTATAGTAACTCCAATATCATTAGATGAAGCAACTAACAACAGAACTTTTGGACACTTTGCAAGAGTTTTGGTAGATGTTAGTCTAAAAGGTCACATCCCTAATCAGATTCTGGTTGAGAGAGAGGGGTATGCTTTCTTTGTAGGAGTTGAATATGAAAACCTTCCATATTTCTGTTCAGGTTGCCAATCAATAGGCCATTTGATATCAACCTGCAGAAGGAAAAAAGACAATGAAGTTCCTAAAAAGTCTGAGAAAAAGCAGATTTCTCAGAAAGTTTCATCTCCAGCTAAAGAGATCCCTTTAAGAGTTAATGACTTGGTCATCAATCTAAACATGGATGTCAATGATACTCCACCTAGTCCTAACAGGGTCATGCCTCAGGTAGACATGGACTCCTCAGAGGAGGAATTGGAAGTCACACAAGTTAGAGACACTTTAGAATCTCTGGAAATTGATAAGCCAGCACCAGAATCAGAGTTGGCTATGGATAACAATGAAAATGAGAATGAATTTTCAGTGCTGCCTTTGGAGGATATGGAAAATCTCAATGCAGTGAATGACATGAGAATAGTTGGTAAACTATGGGCTAATGAGGTTGAAGAAGCTGAGGAAGAGGTGGAAAATGAGGGTGCCTTCACTGAGGTGGTATCCAAGTCTCAAAAAAGGAAACAAAAGAGAAGGAGTGGTCAGGGCAAGGTTCACTATACCCGAAGGGGTGGATACCTACACACATCTAAATGAATTCCATTTTCTGGAATTGCAGGGGAATTGGTAACCTCAACACTAGGTTGGTCCTTAAAAATCTGGTCTTGGCTAACAAACCAGATCTTCTGTTTATTGTTGAGCCAAAGGTGGATTTCAATGAGATCCACCCTTCCTATTGGTCTCAAATGAATCTTAAACTATTTATAGTTAATAAAAGGCCCAACATGATTCCTAGTTTTGCAATAAAAATGTTGATCCTCTATTCCTTGGTTGCACTGATCAGCTCATCTCAGTATCCATGGCTATCAATAACATAACTTTCAACTTTGCTGCTATATATGCTCATACCAACTACTTGGTTAGAAGGAAGCTTTGGGATGACCTGAGCATCCTGCTTTCCTCCTTTTCTGGCCCCTGGTGTTTGATTGGTGATTTTAATGCCATCATGGGTTCTCATGAGCATAAAGGCTCTACAAGTCCAGCTAGAATCCCTATTATTGACTTCAAGGAGTTTACTGATAGAGAGAACCTAATCCACCTTAGCACCAGAGGCTCTGACTTCACTTGGTCTAACAAAAGAAGGGGGGATGCCCTTACTGAAAAGAGGTTGGATAGAGCAATTTGTAATGAGGGCTGGCTCAATGCTTGGAATCAGGTCTCTTGTTGCACTTTACCTAGAGTCTCCTCTGATCACAATCCAATCCTCCTTAATTGTAGCTCTTACAGTATTGATAGAGTTACCTCTTTTAGATTCCAGTCTATGTGGATGCAGCATTCCAATTGCAGATCCATAATTGAGACTTCTTGGAATGGCAGGGTGTTTGGTTGTCCTATGTATGTGCTTTCTTCGAAATTGAGAAGATTAAAATCAGCTCTCAAAATCTGGAATAGAGAGGTCTTTGGCAACATTCACCAAAGAGTGAAAGATGCTTTGACAGAAGTTGAAACCATTCAATCTTGTATCAATGACTTGCAGCATAACCATGAGGATATGCAAATGTTGCTTGACGAGGAAGTCACTGCTCAAAGAAACCTTCTGAAGGTGCTTGGCATGGAAGAAGAGTTTTGGAGAGAAAAATCCAGAATCAATTGGCATACTCAGGGTGATAGAAACACTGCCTTCTTTCACAGAGTTACCAAAATCAGACAAGTGGCTAAGTCTATGAATTTGCTAAGGCACAATGAAGTCATTCTTTCTGACCAGGAGGATATTGCTAATCATGCCCTCAATTACTTTGTTGATCTTTTTGCTAGTCCTAATGTAACCTCTGCCAACTCTTTAATTGCAGATGTAATTCCAAGCATGGTCACTGAGGATGAGAACTATATGCTTGTCAAAGACCCCTCTGTTGAGGAAATTAAAGGGGCTGTGTTTGCTATGAATGGTAATGGTGCCCCAGGTCCTGATGGTTTTGGTGGATGTTTCTATCAGCACTATTGGGACATTGTTGGCTTGGATGTTTGCAACTCTGTGCTTCAGTTTTTTAAGCATGGTTGGATCTTGCCTAACCTCAACTCTAATAATGTGGTGCTGGTTCCTAAGGCTGCAAATGCTGAGAAAATTGAGGACTATAGGCCTATTGCTTTGGCAAACTTCCAATTCAAAGTTATCACAAAAATTCTGGCTGATAGACTGTCCATGATAGCTGCTAGAATAGTTTCTCCTAATCAAAGAGGTTTTATAAAAGATAGATCCATTCAAGACTGCATATGTTGTGCTTCTGAAGCAATAAATCTCCTTGATCACAAAACTTTTGGGGGGAATTTGGCTCTAAAGTTGGACATAACAAAGGCTTTTGATACTTTAGACTGGAAATTTCTGGCTGATTCTCTCTCTGCTTTTGGTTTTGGTGGAAAGTTCATCTCCTGGATCAACTCTATAATGCATTCTGCTAAGCTCTCTGTAGTAATCAATGGTAAAAGCTATGGTTACTTTAATTGTAGCAGGGGTGTAAGACAAGGTGATCCTCTTTCTCCTATTCTGTTCTGCCTTGCTGAAGATGTTCTAAGCAGAGGAATTTCTAAGCTCTGTGAGGAGAACAAGATTTCTTCCATAAAGGGTCCAAGAAACCTATGCACAACCTCTCATGTCCTCTATGCAGATGATGTTTTCATATTTTGCAGAGGAGTCAAAAAGGAAATTCTTGCTCTAAAATCCTTGTTCTGTGATTATGCTCAAGTTTCTGGACAGTGTATGAACTTAAATAAATGCAAGTTCTACACTCAAAATGCCTCTGCTAGAAAGATCAACAATCTTAAGGATTGGTTGGGTTTCAATAGAGGTA
>NC_032012.1:10158527-10201263 GCF_001865875.1 Lupinus angustifolius
CAATTCCTCAGGAGTTGTTTCAAAAGTTTCCAGAAGTGGTTTCTAGTATTTGCAGCACTAAGCTATCTAATTACAAAGATAGAATCTTCTGGACAGATTCTACTGATGGCTCTCTCTCTCAAGGATGCATACAAGAGCATCATGCCTTCTTCTGATCCAAGGCAGTGGTGCAAGTTAATCTGGTCTAGATATATTCCTCCATCAAAATCCTTCACCCTTTGGAGGCTTCTAAACAATAAAATGCCCTCAGATGAGAACCTACAAGCTAGGGGATGCATTTTAGCTTCTAAATGCAATCTTTGTCATGGCCATGTTGAATCATCTCAGCACCTATTTCTCTCATGCCCCTTTGCTGCTGCAATCTGGGATTGGTTATCCAATCAATTCCAAATCTCTATAGACACATCTTCTGCTGCTAATCTCCTGCTTGCTGTCAAAGGAAGTGACCAAGTGCAATTCCTCATCACTGCTGCAATAGTGCTTGTTGTTAACACAATTTGGCACTGCAGAAATTTGAGCAGGTTTCAGGACAAACAATTGCTTCTGCCTCAAGCTATCAACAGAATAAAGAGCTCCCTCACTCTGGCTGGTAACTCTTCCTCGGCAATAGCTAGTTCCTCTCTTCTGGATTTCTCAATCATAAGGTCTCTAAAGGTGCAAGTAAACTATAGAAAATCTCCTTCAATCTTGGAGGTGAATTGGAAGCTGCCTCCCTTTGGAAGAGTGAAAATAAATACGGATGGGGCTGCTAGAGGCCATCCAGGGCATGCTGGAGGGGGAGGAATATTCAGGGATCACAATGGCTTGTTCATGGGTGCTTTCTCTACTTATTTTGGCATACATGATGCTCTCTATGCTGAGCTTTCTTCAGCCTTTTTAGCAATCCAAAAGGCTCACAGCATGGGATGGCATACAATTTGGTTAGAATGTGATTCATTGTTGGTCACAAAAATCCTCCTTGGCTCTATGGTCATCCCTTGGAAACTAATGTCAACTTGGAGGTCTTGTAAGATGCAATTGTCTTCCATGGATTGCTGGATAACACACATCTACAGGGAGGGAAATCAATGTGCTGATTCATTGGCAAACTTGGGCATTGACCATAATTGCTACACTTGGTGGACTCATCCTCCTTCTTTAGTGATTCCTCATTTGTATAGGGATAGTTTTCAATTACCTTCATATAGGTTTGTAAGCTAATCTTGTATGTTTCCAAATTATTAATTGATTATGGGCTAAGCCCCTTGCTTAAAAAAAAAAACTGAAGAAATTTGGCAATTAGGCACAAAACTTGTAGGATAGATAACTAACTTAAACTAGGAAAACTTAATACAAAGTTTTCCAAACTTTCTCATAGGTATTCTTCCACTTATTTTATATTCTTTTGCAAAATTTTGTTTATGACATTTTTTGTATGATTTAACATTTTTTGTATGATATAGATGAGGCAATTTGGCAATTAGGTGCATGAATTGTGAGATAAATAAATAAATTTAGTTTTTATACATACAACACATATCAAAAATTTCCAAAATCTGTATAAAGTATTCTTCTATTTTTTTTATATTTTTTCCCAAAATTGTGTTTATGACATTTTCTGTGTATCCCATTTGACGAGGTTGAACATTTTGTAATTGATCAAGAACGTTGATTTTGCAATGAATTAATAACAAATCTACATGTGAAAAATCAACTACATACATAATCTTCTATCAGATTAGACACAATAATATTTACATTAAGTCTTTATGCTTTGATTGTTTAAATACTTACATAAATATGTCCTCTATTAGTTATATATTAAAATTATAATGGTATGAGAAGTTAGTTTTAAAAATTAGATTAGGCAAAAGAACTAGAAATAAATCCAGCAATTTGGCAATTAGGCACATGAAATGTCGGATAAATAAATAACCTGATTTTTAAATGTAAAGACTTATAATAAAGTATTTCAAAATTTCTAACATGTATTCTTTAACTTATTTACATTCTTTTCCAAGATTTTCTTGATATATTTTTTTACATTCCAATTTATCAAGTTCAACATTGTTTAATTGATTAAGAATGTAGATTTTTGCAATGACAGAATAACAATTCTACATGAACAGTCAACTACATGGACATAATTTTCAAATAGGTTAGGCTTAATAACATTTACATTAAACCTTTATGTTTTGATTGTTTAAATACATACATGTAAAAATCATTATCACATGTATAAATGTATGAGTATCCTGTTAGTCTTATATTAAAATAGTATTAAAAGTTAGTTTTAACAATTATATTAGGCAAAATAACTAGAAATGAATGAGTATAATTTAGTTTCTTTCTCTCAAGTAAAACACAAACACAAGGTGGTGGTGATACAGAAAAAAGTGAATGCATACTATATGCACATATTGTCAAGATTTGCAATATATCATACAGAACAATTTCCAAAAAAATTGGTTATGAACATGACAATATTTTAAATTGCGCTTGTGGTCACTATTATGATAACAGTTGCGGTTATTATGATTGTGGTTATTGTGGTTGTTGTGATACGGATTATAGTCGTTGCAACATGAAAATATTTTTAATTTACACAAAATTGAAAATATATCTTTAATAATGATAACTTGTATTATATTTATACTCTATAATTTTGTATAGATTTTAATTCAATATTTATCTCAAGTTCTCAACTATTAACAATTTAATGAAGTTAATAAATGAAACATAGTATATTCTCTAATGAAATAGACACATTCAAAACATTCTTTCACATGCATAATGATACAAAGGGAGAACCATCAAAGTATCTATGGGCTGGCCAAAAAGGCACATAGTGAGTAAGCAATAGATGGGTAAAGATGGAAACCCTAAAAACAACTCTAGCACTTCGGTGTGTGATTGTGGTCGTGTGGTAGAGAGAGTATGTGAAAATGTCTCCTGTAGAAGTGAATGGGAAGAAGAAGAAAATGAGTTGCCTTTGTCGTAGAAGTGTCAAGCCTTTATCATAGATTTGTTGCGATAGGGTTGTGGCGGGATTATGGTTTTGTTGTGGCCTTTTTCTATGTGAATCTTAGTCACACTACAATTGCAGTATGTTTCCATTGTGGAGCTAACCGCAACATGTATTGTGGACCACATTTTGAAACACTGGAAGATGGACTAATAAGTTTTAAGTAGTATCATATTTCTCTTTTTAAATGGTACATTTTATCTTTGCATCAGACCAAAGACCATACAAAAAATTCCAAATTAATGCACACATTAATCTAGTTATAATAAATATTAAATTCATGCTAATAGAAAGGAAAGATATATAGACATATAAGTACATCATCTAATTTAAGAGTATTAATTGATGCCATAGATGAATATGATGAAACATCATAATTAGTAAAGGAGGCAATCACTGCTTTGTAACACTAAGATTGTAATTAAGAGGGGGTGAATTAGTTGACTAGAAATTATGACTATTTTTTCTGCAAAATGAAGAGTTAAAGTGCAGGCGGATAATATTACAGTAGATAAACAAGAATAAATCAAAGAGGTAAGGGAGAAGAGAGTACACAAGGATTTTATACTGGTTCACATTCTTGTCCATTGAAGGTTATGTCCAATACTCTTATAGCACAAGAGATTTTCCATTAAATATCATGAGTTGTAATTACAATATCTCACCCCGAGATCTCTATGTACCTTACACACTCACTAATACTTATCACCTTGGAAAACACCTTTCAAAGTAACTATATCCTCTTTCTATTCACACCCCGTGAAAGAACGTAATTACAATGAATGAAGAATTTAATGATGGCTTGTATGCTTACTAAATAATGCTCTTTAAGTTTTACAAAACTTTAAAACTCTTTACTTCAAGTCACTCAAAAAAATAGCTTTGAAAGTTTGAGTTCAAGTTGCTAGAAGTGCAGAAAACTATTTCAGAAAAGTGTAGGAAAGTTGTGAGAAAAGTGTGAAAGAGTTATGAAAGAGTTATTCAAAGAGTTGTTTTCATTGCGAGTTCTAAGGCCTTAAAACAGGCTTTCTAATAAGTCATTGTGCCTTTATGAAAGAGTAGGAATTGTTTTGGAATGAAGGCATTTCGTTTGGGATGAAAACTCTTGAGTTTCAACTCTGAAAAACTGATGTAATAGCTCTCAGTAACCGATTACAACAAGTGGATAATCGGTTACCCAAACGTGACATTTTGAAAAATTACATTGAGTAATCGGTTACTCAAACTCTCTGTCCAACAGTGAATTTAAAATTCACTTAGAGTAATCGGTTACTCCAATTTAAATATTGTTGGATAACTGATTCTCACTCATGTAACATATTACTCAAATTTTAGTAACTTGTTACACAGTATTTTGCAAAATGTTTTCATTTAAAACTTGAAGTGTTTCAATTCCTTTTAAAATATTTTGAGCATTACTACTTTAGTATATTAAAGAGTAAATGATAGAAGTACATATTTAGACTTAGACTAATTGTCTTGAAGCTTTAATCTTCTTGGTCTTCATAAGTAATATTCATTTTCTTCTTTTTGGTAATGTTAGTGTCTTCATCAAAACCTTGCCAAGGTCAGGAGCAAAGATCTTCTTCACATATAGTTCTTAGTGATCAACCTTACTCGCTTTAGATTACTGGTATACGATTAGGGATTGAGAGATACAAACCTAGACATGCAAAAATTAGAAACAAAGTGATGAAATTGAAAAGTAGAAGCTGCAAAATTGGTTTTTCATTTACCTGTGTAGAAAAGTCGATGATGAAGTTGAAGAGTGAACAAAGGATTTAAGTAATTAAAGAAAGAATTTGTATCTTCTTAGTTTTATCCATTGTGGCTTCCTTGATTTATGATACTAAAGTTGGATAGAGGGCATTGTATATTAGGTCCATCTTGATAGAATCATCGTGCCTCCACTTACGGTGGCTATCTTAATCGGCATCGAAATCAGAAGAATAACCATGGTGAGAGTAAACGAGAAAGATATAAATAGAGAGAAAGGAAAAACAAAAATCCTTCATCTCAGTCTTAAGAGAAATAGAAATAGATCCGAATTGAAATCCTTCATTGTTTTGAAATTGAAAGAAAAAGAGAAAGGAAAAACAAAAACCTAATCTTAAGAGAAATTGAGAAGGAAGATAATGAAAACCTTCCTCTATGTGGATGATAGAGTTGAGGGGAAAGTGAGGGAATGAGAGAAAATTTTATAGTTTTCTTAGTATATTATTTGGTGCCTTTTTTTACCATGGGCCAAACAAAAGTAGCAAGAGGATGAACTTGATAATTAATTTTGCCTTGGTTTTGGCAGCATGGCTAATTAACTATTTCTAACTCCATTATATGTTGTAGTCTGAATTGCACAAAAAACTGAACCGAACTTTTATACTTCTAAAAACAAAATTCTTAGTTTTTTCCATTAGCCTAGCTTTTGGATAAGAGTATAGACAACTCACTTTGATTTTTTTTTACAAAAAAGAAATTCTTTGGTTTAGCTGTCATGGATTTGTAACTGAGTAATAGATATATTTTGGATCCATTAACAATATAATTTAGTTTTTAAGAAACCTCACCCTATTGAGTTGTAGAGAACATGTTTCATTGTCAATAAATAAAAAAAATTTGGTAAAAATGTAACAACTAAAATCATATACATTATCCCTTTTTAGTAAGTTGTGATGGGGACACGAATACTATTGTCTTAGTTGCTAAAAATGGAAAGCCGGTAATTAATCAATATAATAAACTTATTTATTTAAGTCGAGTTATGGTACAAACATGGGTAATGTTGCCTAGTCGCTTAAAGTGGGTAACTATGTACATTAATAAAACAAACTTACTCCTTTTTAGTCAAGTTGTTTTGCATACATGAGTGTTGCTGTCATGTTTGCTTAAAAGGAGTAAGCAGGTAATTTAATATAAATAAAATTCACACCTTTTAATGGAGTTGTGGTGTGGGCACGAGTGTTGTTGCCAAGGTCGCTTAAAAGAAGTAAGCGAATATTTTAATAGAGATAAAATTCACCTCTTTTAATCAAGTTGTAGTGCAGACCCGAGTGACGCTATTATGGTCATTTAAAAGGGAAAACCAATTAATTTACTACAAAAACAAACTTACCCCTATCAAGTTATAGTGCGGATACAAGTGCTACTATCACTATCATGGTTGCTAAAGAGGAGTAAGCGAGTAATTTAATAAGAATAAAAGTTACTCATTTTGATCGAGTTATGATGTAGACATGAGTGTTGCTGCCATTGTCACTTAATATGGACAACTGATTAATTAAATAAAATAAATCGCTTTCAGTAGAGTTGTGGACTTGTGGTGCAAACATGAATGTTGTTGTCATGGTCACTTAATAAATAATTAGTAAATCGTTTAAATAAAAATCAAATTAAACTAACCAATCATTTTTTAATCAAGAACTACATAGTCTTGATTTTTCCTATTACACATACGGATACGTACAATGCAAGATGAACTCTCATTTTAGTAATAAAAGATTACAAATAACTTAAGGTTATAAAAGTCCATACCATTGTAAGGATACCATTTTATTATGAGTGAATGAAGGTGATAATACCTTCGTTGATCTATAATCAACTTTCAAGCTCAAATTATTTGTTTAAAGACTATTTTATTCGATTTAGGCATATTTTTTTATTATATTTTAACCACAACAAACATAGTGATGACACCAAACATTTTGGGAAAGGTCGAAATCAAGTTCATCTCTCTTTAAATCTTAGCGACGATTTCCGACTAAAAAGTAGATCACAACAAAATATAATTAATAAACATATAAATAAATAATTACATATAAATACATAATTATATATAATTAGTAATTATCAGTACTAGTATGGGGGACAAACACTTTTGTCTATCGGACTATATTTTTACTTTTTGGTGTCAAGTATTTAAGTTTTATGTATTTTATTTTGGTTAATCATTATTTTTTTATTAAATAGAATTTATATTATAATTTTTATTGAGGGTACTTTATATTATATTTTTTGTCTTTATTTTAATTGTCAAATGAATCTGAGAAAATGATTAATATATTGGTGATGATTACATATGATTATATGTTTTTTTAGAAATTAAAGTGTTAAAGACAAAATAGGAAATAAAAAATTACACATGAGTAGTTAGTTCATTTTTTCCCTTATATAGTATATTAATATTATATATTTTACATTATATGGATTTAATATGTATATGCCGATAATGTAAGTGTTTTTTACATTATTATCAAATTATCTACTATTAATTTATTAACCAGACTCTCAAATAAAAGTAATATAAATCAATGATGGATGATATACTGATAATATAAAAAACTTTACACTGTTAGTGCATATATTTTAAACTCATATTATATATATATATATAGAATATTATATATACTATAGAAAAAGGAGAACATTAAAGTAATATTATGTAATATAATTTTCATTTGGCAACTGGATACAGCCGGTCACCAATGCCATGCAACCATACGGGGCCCACACACAACAGGTAGCATCGGTTTTACGGACTCAAAACGAAGCATTGAGTTTGTGGATGAGAATTCACACAACAAAATTAGGAAAAGTGCAAGTGGGAGTTTACACTATCAACCACTAAAACGTTGCCACTTGTCACAATCTCACACATCACTCCTTCACAGCCTCAAATTAAAACGTACTTTTCATATTATTTTTTATTTAACAAAAAATAAATAAATAGTGAAGAAATATTAGTGGCTGAGATTTATTCTCATTGTAACAACAGTTAAATCTTTCTTCTTCTTTTTCTTCTTCTCTTCACTTTCAATTTCATTCTTTCTCCGATCTCAAGATTCAGATTCGCCGTTGCCGGAAATGAATCCTCCGTTCAACGTCTCGTGAATCGTACTTCTTCACCATGGCTTCATTCCGAGGTGATTTTTCGCTTTTTTTTTTTTATGTTTTTTTATTTCTGATTTTTATTTTATTTTTCTCATGTTTTTGTTTTGGTCCTTCATCTTGTTATGTTTCCGAGAAATTTTAATTACCAGAATCTGCAAAACAATTATCCTGGAATCAATTTTCCTTTTAATTGTATGAACTTTACGGATTTGAATGGATGAGGTACGTAGAGTTCAACTTCGGTACTTTACTTATTTTAGAGTTGCTGCTTTGTCATTATGACTCACAGCTAGTGAAGCCCGAGGAAGGTAGATGTACGCAGTCTTAACCTTCCGGTTGCGCCGAAGAGGTTGTTGCCAGGATTTAAACTCATGACCTTTAGGTTACCAGGCAAACAACCTTACCGTTGCATTGAGGCTCACTCTAAGCCCTCGGATTGTAATAATCTCTGAAATTCTAAGCATCAGTTATAATAGTCCCTGAGATTTATATGTCACATGGAACTATTTGACTAAGATTTAAATTTAAGAGCCTAATATGATTGATGCTTACAGTTTCATTGATAAATGTAAGCGATGTTTGTAATATGTAGAGACTAATAATATGATAAGCCTTTATAATTTGAGGGAGTAATATGATAGTGAAGTGTTTATAGTGAGTGAAGTTGAAAGTTATTGTGATTGTGATAATGATATGATATACTGATTAAAGTTATTTTTTTCATGTTTAAAAGGTTTTGGAGAAGTGGACTTCGTTTTGGTGAGGATTCTGATTAAATGTTTCTCTTTGTTGCAGTGAATTCTTGTATAGATTGTTAAATCTTTGTTTGCTCTTGTGAATTTAGAATGAATGCTTAATAGTTATATATCACTGGCACTGTTGATACCAACTTACAGAGACGGATCTCTACCAATTGTTCTCACTTTGTTTATTTTGCAGTAGCATCAGCTTCTTCTGTTTATTCTCACCACAACGACTTTATTACGGTTTGCACAGTCCATGTCACAAAAAACGTAAGGAAGATTTATTCCTTTTATGCATTTTTCGTCAGGGAAGATCTAAAGCAGCGCTAACTGAACACGTCCTTCTGTAATGGACGCATATTCCTCTGGAGAAGAAGTGGTTGTTAAGGTCAGGTTATTATTATATGGTGGAAATGGCAAATTTTGATTTCTTACAAGGGAATTAATAAAGTAATAATATTTGTATTGTCAAGGTAGATCAAATGGGGGGTAATTCAATAGTTAGAGACAATGAAAACCAAGAAAGTTATAGGAAAAACTATTATAAAGGACATGGGGCATAGTTTGAGTCAACAACTTAATTACTTATTATAAAGGACAGGGCATGTTTGGGTCAACAACTTAAAAAAGTCTTTATTCAATAATCGTTTATCTGAGAGCTTATAACCTTCCTATAAGCTCTTTTTAACTTATTTTGTAAGCTTCTCTAATAAGTTTATTGAATTAAGAAAAGAAGATCTTACAGGAAGGTTGTGAGCTATTTTTATAAGTTTTTCCAAACACTTCCTTGAGTATGCGTATATGATAAGTCTGTATAAGTTATTTATAAGATCTTCCAGTTGCCCCTTTAGATGTAAGTGGTTTGTTTGTTAACGTGATTTACAATAAAACATTATGGTATCAAGTTTGATTCATGTAGCCGACTTCACTTAGTGGTAAAAAGGCTTAATTGTTGTTATTATTATTATTATCTAAGTGGATAACTTATCATTGCAGATAAGAAAACCATATACAATAACAAAACAAAGGGAACGATGGTCAGATGAGGAGCATAATAGGTTTTTGGAAGCCTTGAAGCTATACGGGCGAGCATGGCAGCGCATAGAAGGCAATATTTAGTTCATCATTAATACTTGAAGTTTTTTTTTTTCGTTTCTCCGATACATAAATGTTCTATTAAGAAATGAAATTAAGTACTTTCTTACTTGTTTTAATCTTAATTAAAACTCTCATCTTTGTACCTTGGCTGCATTCTCTGGGCCCTGTTTTTTGGTTTTTCTTTTCTGTCATGCAGAGCACATAGGAACAAAGACTGCTGTGCAAATCAGGAGTCACGCTCAGAAATTCTTTTCAAAGGTCAATTTAGTACTTTCTTATCTTTGATTATATATTAATAGCTCATTCTTATCAGTTCCAATTTTATTCTTCACGAAATACAGTGAGGTACAATACACACCTGCACGCATCTAATATGTTAATGTTTTGCATACGTATGGGTTTGAGCTCTGATTCTTCTGATTAAGCATTTTAAGTATCATGTGTAAAATGATAAATAAACAAAATCTCACAGGTAGAGTGCTAAGGCAATATTCATTTATACGACAATGAGCTATACTAAAATCCTTTCCGAACCTTATTAATTTGTATGACAAAGACCTTACCAATCTTGTATTAGATTATGTTCGGGATTAAGCTATCATGCTTGACCCTTATTGATATCTATCTTCAAAAGAGAAGGGGGTCAAATGTTTTATTGAGAGCATAAATGCAAATGAGCAACTATAGAAAGAAAATTTGATATGAAATAAGATAAAAAAATGTAGGACAAAAGGTTGGTTTGGCCAAGCAGTCAATCTTTTTTATAAGCAAAAAAAATATTATTGATAAGAGTACTAGTGGTACTCACAAAAACAATGAAGACCCCAAAGAAAATAAATCAACACAATCAGTATGGACCCAAAGGTACCACCTACTCATAATCTTCATGATTTACCCCCATACAATCAACATGATTCATATCCCCATGTCTCTAGCCAATTATAAGCATTCTAGACATCGGTTAAGTCAGCCCTCCTTTTCTGTTCAATTGTATTAGCATTTGTAACCTGGAGGGCAAACCTTGCACAACGGTCAGGTGCCTTGTGACTGGTTGTAGGTTTCAAATCCTGAATACAACATTTCTGCATGCGGGGTAAGGTTGTGTCCACCTCATGCATTCGACTTCATTTTCTAGCATTTGTGTCATTTGTCATATTATAGAATAGAACTTACATATCAAAGCAATAACAAGTACGAAAAAAAATTTGAAACCCATCCATCTGAAAATATATGTTGTTTATAGCAATGTCTTGTGCAAACAATTATGAAGTACAACTGCAACTATAAATTCAACTATTCAGAGCTGATCTTAAATGGAAATCATGCATAATAAGTTAATATGCAACCAGCCTAATAGAAATTTTCACGAATGAACTCAAACCAGAAAAAAACAAAATGAGAAGCTATCAGATTTAAGCCTACTAATCTTTCTAAGGGAAAAAGTTCAATGAGAGGAGAGTGTTAACTTTCTAACTGCTTCAAGATAAGGGTACTATTTTTTCTGAGGGGAAAAGTCTAATTTACCTGCCCAAGTCCCCAACTTACACTCAGGTCCCAAAACTTGAAAAACAATCCCCAAGTTCTTGTAGTGTGTGATTTAATTCTTTCATTTGATTTTCCATCCAATCACTAACTGAAAGTGGCAAGTGAAGTCACGCCGGCATGTTTGGACTTTGTACAACTTTTACTTTTACGCAATCATGCTCCAAACATGTGATGATCTCCTTTTCTGCCAAACACCATCTGAAACAATCACAAGAAAATACTGACTTCATTCTTGTTCTTTAACCTTAACCACATTTAACCCTAAACCACAACCCAATACCAAAGATGAGTTAACATTTTAACCCCATTTCTTTTCCTGCACAATTTGATGATTTTCCATTTTATGTTGCTCCCTGAATAGGTATATCTGTACCTGTGAGTATTAGTGAGACAAGCCTATAATAGCTCAGCATTATTTGTTTATAATTGTAAGGAGAAAATGAAATGGGAAATTTTAAACTTTCATGAATTGATTCTAGGAAATGTTTTAACTGACATGTTAAGATTTTGATACACGCAATTCCAATAGATACTTGATCTTTCCTCATAAATAATCAAATCTTGAGTTAAAGGAAGTATGCTTTAGTGTTACAATTAGTTTCCAGCTTGCCGACTCCATACAGATAATACTTTACATAGTAATACAGTTCATTTTTCCCTAACTAGGTGGGTGGCAATTTCTGGAAATTATATTTTTTAGCTTCCTTTGTAAGTAGTAATTGATCAGAAACCATGTATGTAGTTAATTCTGCTTATACAGATAATACTCAAATGGCCAATCGGCTTTGTGAATGGTTTTTGTGAAACTTCACCTACTGAGAATACTGTTGCAATTTTTATTTTCAGTTGGAGAAAGAGGCCCTCGTAAAGGGTATTTCAATCGGACAAGCCCTTGATATAGAAATTCCCCCTCCACGGCCTAAAAGAAAACCAAACAACCCTTATCCCCGTAAGACCAATGTTAGTTCCCCAACAATTAATAGTGGATCAAATCAAGGAAAGCTTCTCATTTCAGCTGTATCTCCACATGGTAAAGAAGCGCTGGACTTGGAGAAAGAACCGCTTCCAGAGGTTAATATTTTTTTTTATATTCCATCTGTCATTCAATTTTTGTGTTCTCCCTTTTAGTAAAATAATTTCTTTGTTCCTTATTTTGTTAGAAGAACAATGAAGATGAAAGACCAACAACTGTAAACGAAAATACGGATGAAAACTACTCAAAAACATTGACTATTATCCAGGAGGCACCCTGTTCATCTGTATCTTCAGCAAATAAGAGTTCAATATCAGTGTCAGTGCCACTGACAAATTCATACGCCTTAAGGGAATTTAGGCCATCAATGAAAGAGGTAGTAACTCGAGATGAAACAAATGAATCTTTCGTCACTGTTGAACTTGGAAATCAGAAGTTGGAGATAAATGGTTGCAAAAACACACAACAGACTAATTTCACCTCTGCTGCCTCTGAATTGGAGAGTTCTGATGTTTCACAAGCAAAATCAGTTCAAATTGAGAACAAAGATTGTCTTAATTGTGGACTAACAATAGATGGGATGCAAGGCAATCAAAATTACCCAAGACATATCTCTGTGCAAGTTGTTGATGGAAATCACGAAACTAGTACTCAAAATCCATCCCAAGATAAGTTGTTTCGAGACTCCATGTTTCATCCAGCAGAAGTGGTTAGTGGGCAACATAATATTTTCACCATTTCAGCTCCATCAAACACAAGTGAAAATCAAAGTAACAATTCACAGTCCTCTACTCATCAATCGTTTCTTCATTGTCCTCCTCTCCCACAACATAATCATGATGATTACCAGTCATTTCTTCAGATGTCCTCCACATTTTCAAATCTTATTGTCTCTACCTTGCTGCAAAACCCTGCAGCCCATGCTGCAGCTAGTTTTGCTGCTACATTTTGGCCCTATGCTAATAATTTAGAAACTTCATCCAATTCTCCGGTGTGTCCTCAAGGAGCATTTGCATCTAGACAAGTTGGCTCTCCGCCAAGCGTGGCTGCTATTGCAGCTGCTACCGTTGCTGCTGCAACTGCATGGTGGGCAGCCCATGGAATGCTTCCGTTGTGTACTCCACTCCATACTGCTTTTCCATGTCCTCCTTCATCAGCCGATGTGGTTCAGTCAATGAATGTTGGTGAAGCACCACCAGAAACAAAACAGGGAGAGATCACTGTACAAAATCCTCCTCTGGAAGATCAGATGTTGGATCTTAACTCAAAAGCTCAGCAAGCTCAACAACATTCACCTTCTAAGTTACTGGTTGGTTCACCATCCGAGTCTGAGGAGAGTGGAGTTGCAAAGTTAAATGCTTCCTCAAAGGCTACAAATCATGGGATGAACCATGGGATCTCTGAGCATGTTGATTCGAACAAAATAAAGGGCAGAAAACCGGTTGATCACTCCTCATGTGGTTCCAACACAGGCTCTAGCTGTGAGGAGACTGATGCACTAGAGAAGGATGAGAAAGAAAGGCAAGAGCCTGAACCTGAAACACATGCTTTGAACCATTTAGCTGCCGACCCTAGCAATCGGTGTGCTACTAATAATAGAAGCTTTAGCTACCTTACAGATTCCTGGAAGGAGGTCTCTGAAGAGGTACAATAATATATATCATAAAATGAAAAGGTTTACTGTAATGTATGCATGTATGTATTGCTTCGTTTCTCATACCAATGTCATTATCAGGGGAGACTAGCCTTTCAGGCTCTATTCTCAAGACAAGTGTTGCCGCAAAGCTTTTCGCCTCCGCAAGGCATAGACTACAAAGATGAAGAAGATCTTGAGAGTAAGAAATGCAGTTCGAATAGTAAACCGATGCAGAAAAGCCTGTCATCTGTAGAAAATAACACTAACAGTAGTGAGGAGGGATTGCTAACCATAGGTCTTGGACAAGGAAGGCTCAAAACTCGCCGAACCGGGTTTAAACCTTACAAAAGGTGTTCAGTAGAGGCCAACGAAAACAAGGTAGGAAACCAAGGTGAAGAGAAAGGTCCTAAAAGAATACGCATAGAAGGGGAGGCTCCAATTTGAAGATTGATATACATTCATGCAATCACATAAAGGAAACACCTCTATTTCAGCATATATCATTTTTCTTAGTTCCCTTGTTTTGTGTCTGTATTGCTTAATTTCTATTTCCGATGCTCACGAAACTTGTCGTGTTCGTGTTTATTTGTGTACCATATGCTTTCTTGCAGTGATGTTACTCCAGCTAAAATAGATTTAGATAAGCATCAAGTACTATTTGAGAACTGAACATTCAAGTGATTTATGATCCTTCATTCAGTCACTTTCCTTGTGTTTTGCTGATAATTGTTTCACACCTGTGAACTATTTTCTTCTACCACAAACTTTGCTCAGATTGAATGAGTTTATGTTGAACAGGAATTGACCCAAATGCTTTTCTTTATGAATGTGATTGTGGCAGTGAAGATGCATATTTAGTGTGAGGAATAATGTTTTCTTTGTTAACTACTTTCTTCATATAGTTGCTTTATATTGTTCCATATATATTGTTCCATATCACAAAAATGCATCATACCCATGATATCATAATTAAGTAACCTAAATTTATATTGTATCTTATATCATTGCGGTTTAGTGTCCATAATTGTTGAAATTTGTTGAATCCTTATTGAATGTCACACATATGATCTAGGGAGGCATATCTTCTGTCCAAAAGTTTGTATCATTTTATGTACTATTTGCTTCTCATTGGTTAGAAAAATAAAAAAAAATGAATTAAATATAAATTAAGTTTATATTTTCTGATCAATAAAAATAAAAATGTACATAGAGTGAGATACATCTTGTAATAGAAGAAGTGTTCCCATGATCTAGATCTGAACTATCTAGTTGAAGTACCAAAACCAAAAAGTTTTAAAGTATCATTCAATCCATTATCAAATTGAAAACATAGAAAAGTAAATAGATAATTTTTAAGTAAATAAATGCATGT
Source organism: Lupinus angustifolius (assembly GCF_001865875.1). NCBI lineage: Eukaryota > Viridiplantae > Streptophyta > Magnoliopsida > Fabales > Fabaceae > Lupinus > Lupinus angustifolius. The sequence continues at coordinate 10,173,783 of NC_032012.1, forward strand.
GAAATCTAATGATTTTCCATGATAGAGGATTCATATTGTGTGTTATCATGAATGGGAAAAAAGAATGCTATGTATTGTTGTTGGGGAGGAGAAAAAACACTAGTATTTCCAACAAAAATAGACATTGACATAATAAATAGACATAGTGAATGATTGAGATGAAAAGAGTGAGACATATTCATATTTAGCATATATCAAAGCATAACACTTGTGAATATATTTGTCCTTGAATTGAATAACCACTTTTGGGATTCTTGATTATGTGAAAGGTTAACTTCCAATTACTGTGGCCTAGAGTGAAAAACTTTTGACATATAATCTTTAACTGTATACAGAAATATATGACCTAGAGAGGAAATTTTGACATTGCATTATTTTGTGTATAATGTCCCTAATTTTTTATGTGGAATTTGTAAATAGTATATCTAAGTATATAACTTCAACTTTTGTACAGTTGCATATGTATACCTATTTCATTCATGAAAAAGATCCAAATTGGTTTTTTTTTTAAAAACATGTGTAGCACATTTGGTTCATGCAAAATGAAAAGTCTCAATTCAGCTCTAAAAAATCTTAAAAAATGTTATTCTCACCAGAGACATTTGGGGTCTAAGGTTGGTGCATTATCAGAGCAAGGAACAAGGACCTAAACAACATATAGGTGGGGAAAAACATGTTGTCCTTTTATTTTTTATTGTATGACACTCATCTCTTCAGAGAAGATTCTTACTCCAAGGGTCTAAACATCATATAGGTGGAAAAAGTGAACACATGTATAATAAACTTAACCCTTTACCCGCTGAAAATGTGATGAGCATAATAACATCAACAAAATATATCTTGAAGGAATGCAAATACTAATGGCTAAAAAACACCAATTTTTTAATGTGAAAAACATCCTCCTTCTAAGAAGTAAAAAGAAAAAATCTAATATAAAATATAATGAGTGCAAAAGACTAGAAGTTGTTAGAAAATCATAATTTATAATTAAGGTGAATATTATATATTTAATACAATTATATCAGCTATATATTTAATACAGTTCTTATAAGACTTCTGAAACTGATAACGGATATGTGTTTAATAAGTGGATATCATGAGATAATAATAACCCTATAAGTTAATGCATAAGGAACACTTATGATCTCTAAGACATCAAATCACAAATAATTTTCACATTTCCTCATCAGAGAGGAAACAAGGGTCCTAAAGAAATCCAGGATTTGGTTGAAGAAGACCATTATACAAAAACTCCCTCAAAATGTATATCAAATGAGCATATCAAAGAATATGGATTCAGATATATAATTGCATCATGTTTTATATATGTATGTGAGAATTATGAGATTCAATAATTAATATTTCAAAGGAACTTCTAACATAAGTCACAATATCAGAAGCATTAAATCAATAGTAAAGATAGTCCACAACCTAATGATCTACTTGCCAGCCAAATAATATTCAATAACTTAATTTGGTCCAAACACAAAAAAGAACATATCGGGAAAAAAAGTCAACATGTCCTTAAGAAAAATCAGAAGCTGTGATTAACTTAACTTTCTGAGATAAGGGGTTCTTAGTTAACACCAAAAGAAGAAAAAAGTAATTAACTTTGAAAGTTCCATAAAACAAGTGTAATGGTAACCTAACATGTCTCCTATAAAAAAGCTAGGTATGCCCTAATGAATTGACCAACTCTCCCTTCTTCCCTTTACTTCTCTCTATATAAATAAATCAATCTTCACATTTCTTCAAATCTCTCTTATCAATACCCTTTACAATCTCTTTCATAATATTTACTATTGTTCAAGGTACATGTTTCATTTGTTTCAAAACTTGTAATCTGCATGCATTGTTCATAAGGAATGAATAAAGAAAATAAGGGTAGATACAAGACCAGAATGAAAATAACATCAACATAGATAAGGAACAAAAGTTTATATAGTTTAACCTATTTGACATTCTTTTAATTTGTCATTCATTATATTTTGTGTATGTGTTTAAAGATGAGTGATGAGAAAAATGGTGAAGAAGGTCAAGAAACACGTCAAGCTCCACGTTTGAATGAAAGGATTCTTTCATCTTTGTCTAAGAGATCAGTAGCTGCACACCCTTGGCATGATCTTGACATTGGTATTCTTTGTTTACATTAATTCTTCATACAAACATGTTTTAAATTGCGGTTGCGGGTTATTGAGGTTGCTGCGATGCGGATTGTGACATTTGTAGTGTGAATTATTTTGTGAGTAGAAAAATATTTTTAATCAATGCAGCCCGATGCAGTTGCATTACGGCTTGATATGACCCAAATGCATTCTGACGTAGTTGTGTTGCGGCCTAACTTAGCCGCATCATTGTGATTTAGTGTCACACTGTAATGGCAGTATTATGCGGTTGGGAAAGTCACCACAATATAATATATATATATATATATATATATATATATCAATTTACACTATACTACTTAAATCATGATGCAAAAGTTATCTATTATCATATGCAGGACCCGGAGCTCCACATATTTTCAATGTTGTAAGTTTTTATTTTCTTCTTCTCAAAAGAATATTGGTTCCTTATTTTGTAAGTTTTCAATGTTGTAACTCAGTGGATAGGGTCATGAACCTAATGATATATCTTTGTGGTTTTGGATATAGTGTTGAGATCATTCATGTGTTCTTATAAATGCATGTTCAATGGTTAATATCTTATTTTTATCCTGAATTGATTTCTAATAGATGTAAGATATATGTGAATTCAAGACTGTCAAATCCATTTATATGTTCTTACTCAAAAGTTTTGTTGCATACTACTTTTACACCGATAATTGACACGAATTAGTCGATATTAGACAAAAGATATTAATCAATTGTCAATACTAGTACCTTGCACATAAATTACCTTTGTAAAAATGGTGTGCAATTGTTAGTGTGAGAATAATATCACTGTTTATTCTAGGCAAAGTATGCTGAAACCAATTGCATTAGTGGTGTAACACATAATAGAGTAATTATATGTAACACCAGCAATTCCTTTCTTGACATGAATTTTTGTAGTAAATGGTGTTTCTGCTTGTTCAATGGTTAGTTGCATCATGCAGGTTGTGGAGATCAGTAAGGGAAGCAAGGTCAAATATGAACTTGACAAAAAGACTGGACTAATTAAGGTATCAACTAATTGTGTGCTTATAGGGTCGGCTACATGGAACGAACGACGTTATAATGCCCTATCATGAACATGGTTTATGATAAAACATTGTAGCGTTATTCGATCTATTTAGCAGACCTTACCTAGCGGGATTAAAGCTTTGATGTTGTTGTCGTTGAATTTTTCTAGGATTTTTCTTAACATCTGACAAATACTTAGGTTGATCGGATTTTGTACTCATCTGTTGTTTATCCTCATAACTATGGTTTCATCCCTCGTACATTGTGTGAAGACAATGATCCTCTTGATGTCTTGGTTCTCATGCAGGTAATTTATTATCCTTTATTTCATATTCATAAGTTCTATGCAGAAAATTAACTTTTTTGAGCTAATTTCAAACTAGATTATTCAATAAGCTCTTAATTAAGAGTCTTGGAATTAGTCCTGAAAATAGATTATTCACATAATTGATTACTGTTACAATATTATAATTGAATCAATGAAGTCCAAATTAGCTTACTGAATCACTAATTTGAATAGGAGCCAATTCTTCCTGGTTGTTTCTTGAGAGCCAGGGCCATTGGACTAATGCCTATGATTGACCAGGTATCTTTTTGGTTGTTAGCTAACACTATAACTCGGGAGAACATCTGCTGTCACTTGATTGAAAAAATATATTTAAGTTAAAAGTTTAATAATTACGTATTTTTTGACCAATCACAGCAAATGACACATGAAATGACACATTTTTTCGGAAATGTGATCCCATATACTCTCATTTCCCTACCCTTATTTCCATTTACATATTAAAAAGCTATGTGCTATTGACACAGGGAGAAAAGGATGATAAGATTATTGCAGTATGTGCTGATGATCCTGAGTATAAGTACTATTCTGACTTCAAAGAACTTGCACCTCATCGAATGACCGAGATTCGGCGCTTCTTTGAAGATTGTATCCTCAACAATTCTTTCAATAACTTGTTGCTTAAGTTTCTTATAAGTCTTAGTTTATGTTTTCTGGATAATTTGAGTGGTTTTTCTCAATACATTACACAGATAAAAAGAATGAAAACAAGGAGGTAGCAGTTAATGATTTTTTGCCTGCAAGCAGTGCTGAAGAAGCCATCCAGTACTCAATGTTAGCATATCTTTAGCAACTTTACAACAACAACTAATCTTTATCACACTAGGTGGAGTCGGTTACATGGATCGAATGACGCCATAGTGAATTTTTAGCAACTTTATCTAATTAAAACTGAGTATTTAGAATAATGGTTTATGGTAAATAAGTTGATATTTCAGTAACTCAAAAGTGGTTTGTCACAGTAATAAAATGGGTCGCTCAGTGCACGAGACTCTCATCTAGTGTGGTATAGGGAAGGTAGATATACACAATCTTACTTTCACAAGTGAATAGGCTATTTCAAGAATTTGAACTCGTAATTTCATGATCACTCAAACTAATCTTAACCCGTAATGACATGAGTTTAAAATCTTAGAATAGCATTTTAGAAAGAAAATAAGTTAACATTTAAGTAACAAAAATGTTCTTAGTGTTCTAGATTATTCCTCTCCTATGCTGCTTCTATTTTAATTTTCTTGGTCATTTCACTCTCATATTTATGTACTAAAAATCTTATGTTCATATCTTATCTTTGATTTGGTGTAGGGATCTTTATGCAGAGTATATTATGCATACCTTGAGGAGATAGACAAGAACATTATTCTACTATCACCATTAATCAGAATAAGCCACACTCTATGGTTTTTGAACATGTATTCATTAATTATATGTATATTTTTTAGTTACTTTAAAAAAATAGTGGGATAATATACCACTTATTTGGTTTCTTGAGAAATTAGTATCAAGTATCAATTGTACTTACTATGTAATGTTTCATGCAGAATTCTTGCAAATGAAATGTTTAGCTATGTTTACACTTACTAAGAAATTATTTGGTAATGTTTTCAGTAATAGTGACTCCATTTATGTGTAGTTGTGTATTTATTAACATGTATTTAACTGTATATTGTATTGTATATGTGTAACAAAAGGCATAAATTGGCTTCAAGTCATACAAGAACACCAATACATTTTGTAACCGGGTTCTTTAGCCTGACCTGATTTAGTCTAAGCTTTATACGGATAGCTCAAACTTGTTAGGGTAACCCGTTTTGATAGGTTGTTATAAGTGAACTCAAATATGAAATTAAATAATGCATTCAAATACATAGACACAAAAAGTACTCTAGGGCTTAAACTTTAAATTTGGCAATTTTAAAATAAAAAAGAGAAAAAATGATATGTATTGACAGTATATGAGTTTTATATATTGTTACTGCATTATTGTGCAAATATTTACTTCAATAAAAAAAATTGTGCAAATTTGTTATTGTTACTTGAATAAAACTTACTCATATCTTTGATCAAGAGAGAAGGTGATTACTTATTAATTGAGCTATATACAAGTTGATAATATGCAACACAAGCAAAATGTTTAAAATATAGTTACTAGATGATCTTAAAGTCATAACTCATAATTATGCATAATCAATCAGGCACATAATTTCATTTAACTATGAGTTTTCTCACAAATTTGCTGTGTATATTAAAGTTAGACTAAACTACCATCATGATATATTAATTTTATAGGTATTATTTTTGTTAAACATTCAGAGTTAGACCCCAATTTCCCCTAAGTTATAAATTATGAATATAAATTAAAATCGTTATGTATGCTTCTTTGCATATTTGCATGCCTTTTTTAACATGTCATAATACCAATACCAATTCAAAGGATAAAATGGTACCCATTTACATGAAATTCTCATTCTTTGTTAGAAGTTCCCTAAAAAGATAATGAACTGTGTAAGATCCATTTCACTGTACATATTGCACCAAAGTAACAAGCTATATATATATATATATATATGCATATTAAAAATGTTGATTTGTAAGTGAGTTGGATATTCATAGATTCTGGATTTTGACGTGAGATTTCATATTTACTGAGATTTTAGCCTGTTGTTAAAAAACACTTCATATTTTAAAATGAAATAAACATTCTACACCTTAAAATGCAGAGTTTGCATGTAAATAGTAAGAGTATAATATATATATATATATATATATGTACTGATAGTGTATAAGTTTTTACACTATCATTGTATACTTCACCAGTGATATTTAATTATTGTTGATTTTTCAAAAAAATTAATCTAAATGAATGATGGAGTGTATGTGTATAAATTTTTACATTGTTAGTGTATAAATTTTACACTCAAAGATTTATACATGGTTGATACATTATCCACTATTCATTTGTATTTTTGAAGAGTTAATAATAATTAAATATTAATGATGGATAATACAATAATAGTTTATAAAACATAAATATCAGTGCATACATTTTCTTTATCCAAATATTAATTGAAAAATCAATAATTGAGCTCATCACTAGAAGATATATATATATATATATATATATATATATAGGGGTGGCAATACGGGTCAGCCCGCCTTTGGCCTACTAAAATATAGGTTGGCCCAACCCTTATTGCTAAAAGGCTCAAAATGTCAGTCCAACCCACATTTGGCAGAGTTGGCGGACTGGCAGGCCGACAGGTTGACCCATATTTTTCTCTTTAAAACACACATTTATAACCAACTCAATCAAAATTTCAAAAATAAATAATCATCACGCCTCATAAATGTCATTTAAAACAAAAAATCGCAAACCAAAGTCCATAATCTCAAATAACATACTGTCTTAGTTTAAAATTTGTAAATTCTAAACAACAAGTCAGCATAATCTTAAACTTTTAGACTCCTAATTCACAATAAAGCTTTTAACTCCTAAATTTTAAACATTAGATGTTATGTTGAAAAAAGATGCCTCCACTTTTCTATTAATACCACCATCAACGTCTTTCAAAACTTCCTTTTCTTCATCATCTACATTGTCATTAGAGCAAATAAATGATAATTACATTCTTGATACCGGTTGATGAAATTTTCATAGGTACATTCTTGTTGAAGAAATTTAGTGTATTTAAATGATAGTTACATTCTGGATCATTGGTTTTATAACAAAATGAAAACCAGTATAACAAGTAATTTGATCATGGGTTGCCATGAAGAGCACGACCCGGCCCAACCCACCTTTGGCCCACCAAAATATGGGTTGTCCCGACCGACACTTATTACTAAAAAGGCTCAAATCCTCAGTCTAGCCCGCTAAAAATGATAATCCAAATGGACCAGCCCGTCGGGCCAAAACCATATATCATCCCTATGTATATATGCATGTATAATAAAATATAGATTTACTACAATCTTTTTTTTTTTTTGAATCAATAATTGCAGTTTTTTATTAACTAAACATTATAATTTGTCATTTTATTATTATAGCATAAGTCAATTATTTTAATAAATGTATCATTTCATCTTATTACCAAAATAAAATTATCAATTCTTCTCATACCTCTAAATTCTCCATCCAATGCAAATTAGTGAGAAGAAATAAATCAAAGACATACATAGAATATTTATCAAACCCAAACCTTATAGAATTGAATGCTATATCAATATAGTATAATAATAAATAGATCATACAATTATATCAATCAATATTGATTAATTTTCTTTATTCTGATTGACTTTTATTTAAAATTTAAAAAGAAAATGATATAAAAAATAGTTTAGTTTTTACTACAACATTAGTATGGATAATCCAACATCATTAAAGATTGGGTAGATTTGATGCATTGCTGGCAACATAGTACATGTTGGCAGAGATATATGACTCATCCACCATAACTATACTCATAATTTTGCAGTGGAAAGCAACAAAGGGGAGAAACAAAAGCAACATATGCTAGAATCAACACATGAATAAATGAAGACGGTAAATATGAGATAAGTTATCTATTTAATCACTAAAATTATAGTATGTGATCTAATTTTTTAATTTTTAAAATTATTTTTATGAAAAATTATTAAATAGAAATATATGATATGTGTCATAATTTTAGTACTTATAGGAGATAATTTATATCTTAATATAAAGAATATTTTATTATGATAAATGAAAGATAAGGGATAGTGTGGGGGATGGAGTGGGGCTGTAGCATCTAGTGCCCTAAACTTTTATGACTAGAGTCTATGACATTTGAAGATTAGAAAGTGACCCTACATCAAGAAAAGCCCAACGGTTTTTCCAGAGGGTAGTACCCTAGTGAGGGCATGTAATAAGAGAGTAGAGTCCTAGTGTGGGGTTAGTTAGTTTTCACATTTTTGTATAAGGATTAAAATCTCAAGGTTGAATAAAAAATATGAACTATAATTATTACATATGGTTCTACAGCTACATAGCTATATATAAGCATGCTTGAGCTACTATTTAACATATTGCAAATATATATATATTGTACTATTTTACTTACCCAACATAATGTGCCCTATATATTTAGTTATATATACATCTAAAATGGAATTGTTTGGGTAAACTCACCACTACTGAATAAAGTTCCTTTTTCCAAAAATCTGGTTGATTTCTTATGTGTCCCCATTCCCTTACATTTGGTCCCACTCTGTATTTTTGTGGTCTCTACCTTATCCCTTTGGTGCATGTTATAGATTTTGTATTTGTTTTTATACCAAAGAAAATGAATTTGTATTTGGTTTTTGGTATTTTATTAGGTATACTCATGACATAATTGTGATATTAGGGTGAGATTTTCTTAAGTACATTTTATACCTAGGAAATTATAAGGTGGTTTGATGGTTAGGATGAATAATTTAAGGAATGAATTGAATGAGGTTGTGGGTTCGAGTCTTACTCTCAACAAAAATATAAAAATACTAGCATTTGCCGATAAAAAGAAATACATTTTATTCCTAAGAAAATAAAATGTATGAACTTGGATCAAATTATGATGTAAATTGAATAATTAAGGGATAAAATATCAACCATCCATTAATGGTTTAAATTGATGTATTTTTACTCTAAAGTATAAAATATATTTTAGATGAGTTACAATACATAAAACTAATCCTCTAAAATAAGATTTTCCAATATAATATCTTCAAAAGTAAAACCCTTAACTTCAAATATAATTTACTTGGAGGGTTATGAGTCACACATACAATATTTAGAATCAGCAAGTGATATATAGATTTATCTGATTTTTCCTTACTAATTGGTATTTTCACTATTTTGAAGACGTAACTTGGCACGACATAAATATTATTTTCATATATACATATATTAATTAGTGTTTGAACATAGCTAAAAAAGAAGCTGGACCACCATATGGGAGAATTGAATATTTTGCTACTACAATTTGTGAATTATTTATGTCTATTTTATTCTCTTGTGTAGGCTTGGTCATTAAACTAGGAGATTCTTGTGAAAAAGTTTTCCTTTCAAAATAGTAATATTAAAATTGTTGCCAATTGGTTGTATTTAAAAGTGGTTAATATCGAAAGTTATATTCACAAACTGATAAGCTGGAATTTGGAAAGAAAAAAAGAGAGGGGAAAGATAAAAGAAATCATGGTCTTTCTTATCTTAGACTACTAGGGGACTATCAAATAAATGGTTATATATATATAGGGAGCTCACATGAAATAATTCACTATTTATAAACGAGAATAATTAATATGAATCATTAGATCATATTAAATGATCAAGATTAAAATATATTTGTACATTATTTATTAAGTGATCATATAATTAATAATTAATTTTTAATCTTAATTATTCATGATTAATTATAAAACTTTTAGATTTATTATTCTATTTTATATCAGAAGGGAAAAACATGTATATTACTCATTGGTATCAATCTACTTATTTTATAACAAATCTAAAAGATAAACTTGTTTCATTATAGATAAATGTTTTATTTTAAAAATAAAGTTAGGTTGCCTTGACCTAGCTCTATGATGTAGAATGCTTTAGGGCACATGTTTTACTAGAAACGTAAATAAACCATAATAAGTATGATGATTAGTAATTAACATTATAATAACAGTTCATGCCTTAACATGCAATCAGGTTAAGAAAAGAACATTTTGTGCTCAAAGTTACATATAGCTAACATGGTATTTAATGGCAACAAATAAGCCTTGACCCTTATATATGTATCCCAAAAAACATTAGCTAGAAAAAGTAAATCTAAATTAATTAAAACATTATAACATTTTTGATTCATTGCTAAGCTTTATACTTGTATGTCAAACTTATTTTAATTTCACCTAAACTATCATCTCACAAAACTAAGAATGCACCTAAGTAAATGTTGAATTTATGATAGAGTACTTGTCCATAAAAGAAGGATATAAATGAGAAGAAGAAGCATGAATTCAGGTTGGTTTAGCTAGGCTAAGTCTTTTGTCTTTTGTCTTTTATAATGACATATAACTATCCCTAAACTAAAGTACTTCACCAAAAAATATGGCCTCATGTCCTAATTCTTTGTTTTTAATCCATAATAGCATAGTTAATTTTAATTTTAGTGATGTCAAAAAAATGTCCCTTAGCTTTTACTCTTTACTTTAATTAGTTAATCATTTTGGTATAAAAGATGGCTAAAAAGTCTGAACTTTTAAAAGGTAGATTATTCAAGCAGATCTGGTATGTGTTTTATGTAATCAGGAAATAGAAACTATTGATCATTTGTTGTCTCCTATGTGATTGCTAAAAATGTATGGCTGGGATTATATGCTTAAGTAGGTAGTCAGATTATTTTGTCTGATAATTGTTTTGATCTTTTTAACCTTCATTTGAGTTTGTGTAGGAATTCCAAAGGTAGCCATTTATGGCTGATGCTTTGGTTTTCCTGTCTTCGGTTTATTTGATTAGTGAGAAATGACTACATCTTCGATAGAAAAGAGTTTAGTTATACTCATATCATGGACTTAATTCAGATTAGATCTTAGATATGATTCTCAACTGTAGTAGGGGTGAATAGTTTTGCCTATGCAAATTGGTGTGTCGATCATTGGTCATATATTTTATCTTCTACTTAGTTGTTCTTTTGTGGTTTTGGTTGTATTTAGTTAGCACATCTTATGCTTTCGTAATATAATTCTTTTGTTTAGCAAAAAAAGTTAATCATTTTGGTTTTAATCGATAATATGTCGATATTATAATTGGTCATATCATCGATCAGTATAAATATGTCACACGTGCATGTTAGGCATATCACCACCAAAGATTAAAATCAAAATTTTGACCAAAACAAACTTTTTTTTTACAAAAACTACAATAAAAATTCTATAAATTTTTGACAACAAAAACATATTTAAGGGTTTGGATATGCTTGGATTAATGATTTTGGACACATTCAAACTATTAATTTTAAATTGCTAATGAATGATCAAGGGTTTGAGTATGTATTGGTATAATTGATATGCACTGAGCACCATCCAAAATTTTGAACAAAGTCTAGTAAAGGATATCTAAAAAAATTAATTTTAGAACAACACTTACTTCTAAACATGGAATGGAGGAGAATGGTAGATAATAGAATTTGAATAAAACTGCAATATGTATAATTGCACATCATGGTATAAAAGTTTCATATTTCCTCATATAAAAAACTGCCTATAAAAAATATGTTAATTAAGAAGCTTTTATTCAACAAGTTTGATTATTCATGTAGTTTTCTTGTAGTATTTACTTGTCTTAAATATAGTTTAAACCCACTGTCAAGTAATACTAGTTGATTCTTTAGCTAATAATATTCAAACAGATGATTTTGGTATTTGGTTAGAAATTGAAAATTGAATCCATTGTTTCGATTTTTTTATTACCTAAAAAAAGTAACAATCATGCATAGATATGTGCATAATCTTTTAAACAAAAAATGTGATGTATTTAATTAAGTTAAACTCTTAAGAGGGTGTAGGTGTTATTTACTCTTAATTAGTTATATCTTATCTATGATAAATTGTCCATTTGTAAATTTGCATATAGAATTTGATTATGAAATCACTCTTCTATTTTGTTTTGTTTATTTAAGCAATATCTCCTTAGAATTGTTAATGCATTTTGTAACGAACAAAAAGTAATGAAGAACCATTGAGTGTAATATTATTTGGACTTGAATTCATAGTATACTATATTTTGTGGAAATCTTGTGCGATATTAAACAAAGTTATATCATTTCTTCTCTATTATCATTGTCATTAGCAGATATATTTGTTTGTACAATAAGTAACGATTCATAAGTACTTAGAAACTCAAATTCAAAGTTAATTTCAATTTTACTTTATTTTATTCGTTACATTAAAATTAGTTGTTGCTAACGACATGAGGCTTGAATCAAGAAATGATTTAAATCAATAATACATGAATCGTCATTTTATTGTTGGAATTGTGTATATTTATATTAAAATGTCATTACTAAAAAACAGTAAAACATTTGAGTTTATCTTTTTATTGAAATATTTGTTTTTTTTGGAAGGATTAGTACGTTTCGAAAATGTTTAAGAGAGTAATAAAGGTAAAGTTGGATTTTAGTTTCTCCATTAAATTATAAGAAGTGATCATTGTCATACTTAACAGAATAGTATCTATCAAAATCAATCTCGTCGAAATTCCCTAGATAAAGAGTGACACAAAGTATAAAAGGATGTAATGTATTAAATGTTGCTTAAATATAATAAAGAGAAAAGTGATTTCATATATCATCAAATTCCATATATGCAAGTATAAAATGACCAAAATATTCTAAGAGTAAGTTACATTAACTCCCCTTAAAACTTAACTTAAATTATACTCATTATCCATTTTCTTGTTTAAAGATTATACTCATCTCCCATGCATGGATAATGAATATAATGTATATACATAAATTAAGAAGTTTGTGTAGATATAAAAAAGTAAGATAATTTATATAATTTAACTAAAAATTTACTCTAAAAAATTTGCAAAGAACAAAATAGAAAAATATCCTTTAAATTGTCATCATTATGGCAACTTCATGTAAAGTTTATTGAGTTTTGTTAATTATCACATCTCACAACCAAATAAGCTGGACTTTTGGTGTACATAGACTATATACCATCAATAGAAGTAATTAAGGGCACACCATAAATTAGAGAGATAAAGAAAAGAGTAAAAAAAGAAAAGAGTAAAAATAGAAAAGAGTAAAAAAAGAAAAGAGTAAAAATAGAAAAGAGTAAAAAAAGAAAAGAGGGTGTATATGTATTGTCCAGTTTGGTGTAGGTTAGGACAATATAAGAGGATGTGGTCCAAACCCTATAGGGTATCCATAAAGCTCAAGAGCTACCTATATGTTTTTAGTTATTGTCATCCATAAACTAGTGTTATACCTCCAATATTGTATGTTATTATCATTTAATTAGTATATATATTTTACACATTTAAATTTGCAAGTACTTCATATATCAAATATATAGCTAGAGTTCCCCTATTGTTTTTTGTTTGAAGCTAATGTGGGTTTTCATTCAAATGTAATTATTTAATTTGAATCTAGTTATCTCATCACTTAATATATGTTATTTAATTGACACTTTGCTTACATTTGCATATATATCATGAGTTTAAAATATATGTACTTGTAATATAAGATTTTTTATATTACTATCTATATTGATTATTATTAAATTTTAAATAAAATTAATATAAATGAGTAGTGATAGTGTAAAAAAATCTCACTATAATATTTTATAGTTGTCTATAGTAAAGAGTAAAAATTTCTTAATTGAGTCGGTTCTACTAAAGGTGAGCATGAGTTCGGGTCAACCTTTAAACCTGAATCCGACCCTAGACACGATTAAATATAATGTATACTCATCTAGATAAAGTTTTCTCAATATTATTTATTATTATAAATACGTAATCTGATATATAAAATGATATATGTATATATATTATTAATCATGTATATATGATAAAAAATTTAGAGAATCAATGGTATTTTTGACCAAAAAGGTGACATTATTCTGTACATATTTGAATAGAGACACATGCAAACATGATGAGTGAGTGACAATGGGACGAGAAAATCTTTGAACTCGAATCCAACCCTAAATATTGACCGGGAAAATCATTGAACTCGAACTCAACCCTAAATATTGACCGAGAAAATCTTTGAACTCAAACTCAGCTCTAGACTCGTTGAGACCTGACCCTATTCGAGCACAATCATGATCGGGCCATACTGGATGAGTGGATAGGGTTGCATCCTACTCACCTCTAGTTTGTACAAAGGAAAACTATAGTAGTGTTTTCAATTTATATAAATATAAAATTCATATATCATATATATATATATATATATATAATTAACATGGTTCCCCTTCAAAAATTATTACATAAAAAATAGGGTTGGCAAGATGGGTTAATCAATTTAATGGATAGGTCTAGAGAATAACATTCAAATTACAATAAATGTCAAACTATTTTGATATAATTTGATAGGGTCAAAATATCATTGAATAATAAAAAGCTCAATTATCTTGAATAAAAGTAGGTTCACATCTAGCTTAATTAATCACTTTTACTGCTCGAAAAAGACTTCAACTTAATCTTAAACATACCAATCAACACCCAACTTGACAATCCATTTTACCAACTACGTATATAAATATGTAAGTTTAATTTGACACAACTAACTTATAATTTATCTGAAGAACTTGGAGCTTATAAATTAGCAAATTAAAACATAACTATTTGGAAAAATTAGCTATGTAAAATTAAATAAATCCATAAATTGTAAGTCATAAATTACTATTATACAATATGGAGTTATGAAGCCCATTTCTCAAACATAATAAAATAGATGAACATATAAATCTCATATTATATACATTTTTTTTGTATTACAAATAATATTTCATCACTTTATGGTTAAAGATCTAATCACTTTTGGGTGTGTGATTGTCATTCCTAACAAGTGTTACTAGCAGGAAATTAATCTTTAACCATTTGATCATCTTAATGATCTAGCGGACTTTACATCACTAGACCAACACCTTGTTGGTCTTGTATTATATACAAACACATACTTAAAACTATAAGATGCCACTACACCAGAATTAGTATTTACGAATACACAATCAATAAGCGTTGTTAAAGATAACACATTTAACAGTGTTTGCTTAAATAAGCATTGTTAAAGATAACACATTTAGTGAGCGAGAATTTTTTCAAATTCAAAAACAAAACCTCACATACAATAATATACATATCAATCAGTTTATTATTTCTCTTACTTTTCTTTTTCTCCATAATATTTTTTCTCTTTTGTTTTTAGTTTCTCTCTTCAAACAAGTTATCGGTTTTTTGTTTTTCTCTTCACGCATAAGGTAAATCGTTATCTTATTTTAGATCATTTATTTCTTTTTTATTCAGTCTTGATAGTCTTGATGTTTGCATTTACACCATAAATAACAAGTCTTTATTTGTTGTGAAATTATGCAGCTATGATGTTCTAGGGTTTTGGCTATGTTTCACTAGTTTAGAACACAAGGTTTGTGTGTAATAGTAAATCTTCTCTATCAATTACTGCTAATTTTGTATTTTTTTCATAACTTTTGCAATTTGTCTAGAGATAACATTTTTTATTTGTATTTGCAGCTTGCATTAATCATTGAGGAACACATGAACACTCTGTAAGGACTTACACATTGGAGGAGAAAGAATGAACAATTTACATAAGATCTCATTACTAATATGTTATTTTATAATATTGGAATCTGTTAAGGTTGAATGCAGCTGAAGTCGTTGGTGATTTAACAAATCTATTGTTTGATAGAATGTCTGGGAGAGATATTGTCTACTTTCTAAATAAGACAATATCTCTCCCAGACATTCTATCAAACACATGACAAACATGTCCAACTTCACCACATTTACAATAGATTTTTTAAATGTCTTCTTGTATGAAACTAATAAAAGGCGATGTTGTTTTGTTATTTTGGCGTAGTGTGTCCCACAAATATAGCATATTAACTAGTATACTTTATTATTTTTAAAAACTTGTATGAAACTAATAAAAGGAGAAAATTCTAGGTAAATGTTACCTACTAACTTTTTGCAGATTAATAATCACAAACTAGCAAAATGGAAAGAAAAATAGTGTGGGTCACTACAATTAATTAAAATACAAAAGAGGTACGGTCACCAAATAATATATTAGGACATATATGTATTATCAAGCATTGTACATATCTCTAAGTCAATTTTAACTCATTATTTTGAATATGAAATATATTTTCCCCCTTTAGTTCCTCTTTAGGCATTGAATTGGTTCATTAAATTAGTAAATTTGGATTTTATTTCAATCGTTTTCTATTGCTGGATGTATTGTTATTTCTCAAGCAATTAAAGAAAACAAGAAAGAAGGAAAGAAAGAAATGAAATCAATGTTAACCAATGTCTTTCATGTTGCTCTTTTAAATGCATTGTTGTGATACATGACATCCTATTAATGGAGAGACAAATGCATCAAAAAACAAAGAAAAATACAATTTTCAATGACACATTTACCCTTCTAATTATAATGAAATAACACTATTATCATTAAAAACAAAGGAAAATACATGTACTTACCTCTCCATTAATGGAGAGGATCTTGTTCCCCTACACCACTACATTGAACCACTACATTGAGGTGGTGATGGTTGTCATCATCGCCAGGTTGGTGATAGTCAGCGAGGTGGTGGTGGTGGTCATCATCATCGAATTTATAGTAATGGTAATACTATTGTCGAATTCTTAAAACTACATGAGTCTTTGTGTAATTTTTGTAAAGGGAAATCGATGTGAAGAATATTGTGGTTCACTATGATATGATGTATTTGGAGTATGCGAAATGATGTCATCTTAGAAGGGAACAACTTAGTTTTATCCAAATTATAGTTCTGATCCATATTAGATCTTGGGTTTGATTCTATAGCAATGTTACTTTCAAATCCTATTCCTTTGTACTTATAGTGCATTGATCCTACTTCTTGTATTAAAATTTCTTGTAATTTGTAATCGGGTTGACACCTCTTATGTCGTCTTTTAATACATTTGCTTATCAAAAAAAACTTCTAGTTAGAAACTTATAAACTAGGAGCTTGTCCTACTATAAGGAATTACAACAAAATATCTCACAATTTAACAAGATCCCTATTCAAATAAAGGCAAAACTATATATTATACATTTATATGTGAGCTTGCCCGTACTTACAATTGTAATTGGAATATGAGTACACACAATTCATAGTCATAATTTATAAACATAGCCAACTATCATGTATAAGAAAGATTAGAAATGCAGTGCTTTAATATAATTATATAATCAACCATATATAGAATGGACTAGGAACAAACTATATATTGAATTTATTTAAGTGTACATTAGATATGAAGAGAGAAGTGAAAGAGTTTATAAGTGGAAAAGAGTCATAAAATTGTTGTTTTAAGGTTTTGATTTAAGACGTGATGTCGTATTTATGACTCTTCACTTTTCTTATGCCACGATAACAATGAAACTCTTTGATAGTTAAAAGCTCATCAGTCGTGGTATAATCCAAACCCTATGTTTCACTATTGTTCTCTGAATAAAAAAACATTCGACATGAGACACCATTCGATATGAATTCGTGACTAAAAGTGGATTGATATGGGACTCCAAAAATATTACAGATAATCTCCATTCGACATTATTCTTCACTAATACATAGCAGCTTATAATTAGTTTTACATACTTGCATTAATTTCAACTTTTTGGTTTATTCCCATGCATGAGTTCATTGTTGACCTATATTCTACTAGTCTCACAAAACTCCAGCTTATGGAGAAGGACATGTTCATTATCCTAAAAATAATTATTTCCACATAAAAAGCTAGATTGTAGAAAATCACTTAAAGTAGTATATTTTCTAAATTTATTTTACCCGTAAAAACAATGATTTATTTTTAATTTTTACGACCTTATTTCTACCTGTTGTTTCCTCCCATGAATTAAACCCCACATGGATATATAAATAAATATTGTCCAGCTATGTATTTGTAATTGGAATACAAGACAATAAAAGGATGCTCTCTTTATTATTTTGTCTCACTTTTTTGGTTGTTATTAAATATAGCTGAAGTTAGAGTAGTGATTTTATAAGAAAACAAAGTCCAACTATGAATCGAACGATGTCTTAATATTTTATGATAAATTATGTTTATTGACAAAACATTGATCTTTAAATTAATTATTTTCCATATAATTTTTCTTGGCTTTCATCTATCTCTAAAAAATGGATTAATCTTCATTTGATCTATTTTTCTTACTATGGTTTATGATCATCTCCTCTCATAAATGCACAAACCACTTAAGGCTTTATTCTACCTTATTTTTTAGAGTAAGAACTACCCTAAATTTCTCCCTGATGCATCCATTCTCAATCATATCATATATGATGCGTTCACTCAACCAACACAACTTCTCATCTTTGTTAGATTTAGTTTACTATCTTATTGAAATATTATTGTCCAACATTCACTCACATATAATATTGTGGGTCTTATATCACATATAACACGTGGTTTACTCTACATATAACACATGGTTTACTCCACCATTTTATTCATTCTGCTTGAATCTTATTCATATCTCTCTCTCAATTCCTTCATTGTGTTATATGATGATTGATCTAAGATATTTAAATTTAGTGACTTGTAGTATGGTATGATTTCCAATCTTTACCCTTATAATAAAATTTGTCTACCACTTAATAAACTTATAGTCCATATACCCGCCATAGGTTGACTTATATAAAAGCTAAAGCTATGTACTTCTAGAACTTGTCTACACATTTTTTATTTTCATTTAATTTCTCTTTCGATTTTCCAAGTCAATTTCTTTTCCTGAAGATTCTAGATTATTTCATCACTTCTATCATATGAAAATGTTCCACTTTATTTCATTACTTCTAATAATTATTGTAGATTTTTTTGTAGTATAATTTTAAACTTTCATATGGGTTACAATTCCATTCGAAGTATGACATTATTGTGCGCCTGCTTTTTCCTTGAATCCAGAGCCATGATTTCACCTTCGTAGTCTCCATGATTTGTTGAAAAATGACCTTTATGGAGTTGAATATGAAGTTGTTCCTTGCTAGCTAGATTGAACATATAGTGGATAGCCATATATATGATGTTCCATAACTTCCTACTATTTTTTTGTGGTAGACAGACTCATGCATTATGAAATATTTTCTCATATCCTATCGAAGAGTGATATCAAACCCAACCAATTAAATATCATCCACCAAAGTAGGTAAGTGATCATGCATGTTGAGAATAGATGTTGGGAAGTTTTCGGTTCCTCTTCGCAAAGCAGCTTGCAAGTAGTTCCTCCTTGTAGTTGTGTAATTCCTCTATGAAGCAAAGCTTCCATGGTGAGTACTCTATCTTAGAATAGTCTCCAAGCAAAGTGATGGTCGTCAAGGGTGCTTTGGACGCCCACAAGAGTTTGAAAACGGTGTGTTGATGTTCCTAGTCGTTCGCCTTACTAAGAAGGGTCTAGTATGTTGATTTGACATTGTATTGGCCTGATGTATCGTGAATCCACTCACATCAATCTTTTGTTTCTCTCCTTAGGGTACTTGTTGTAAGTTATGCATAATATTATATGTTAGATCAAATTCCCAAACAATAATGTATCTTCTCCAAGTTATAGACCATTTCCAAGCTTTGTTCGACCAATGTCTTGAGTCACCTACGTTTTCATCCTTGTCTGATGTTAGGTTATAAAGTATGATTTTTTACCTCAAGTTTTTTAAAAATCTAACCATTTGTCATGCCAAAAACTAGTGTTTTTCCTGTCCCCTACCATATTTTGATATTATTCTATAGTTAGTTCTATCCTCAAGAGTCTCCGAGTCTAGTATATCCAAGCCTCTAATCTATAGCGAACTTCTCATCAACGGGGTATGTGTGTTACTACTAATGTTTTCAATATCATGTCTCCCATACTTAGATTCAAGAATCCTACACCAATTATTGTCTCTCTTGTTTAACATTCTCCATCTCCACTTTCCTAATAAGGCTAAGTTGAAAAGATGTATGTCTTTTACCCTTATGCATCCTTCAGATATTGTTTTGCACATGTTCCCTCATTTAACCTAGTTTATTTTCCTACCATTCTCAGATCTGCTCCACGGGAAATCTCTTTGAATTTTTTGAATAGAGTGCATGAAAATAAATGGATCTTTATAAAAATATACCATGTAAACATGCAATGCAGATAAGACATTGTAAATTTGAACCACTCAACCTCCAAAGAAGATGTTGTTTCTTTTCCAAAACCTTTAATCAAGTGTATTCTCTCACACACCTCAAAAATATTAGTTATTTGCTATCATTGGTTAACATCAAAATACATAATCAATAATTTGGAATTGACACTGTGTATAATAGTAGGTAATTAAGTATAGAAAATTAAAATTCTAAAATAAGTTTATTATAAAAAATTGGGAAGGTATTTTGGTCTTAGTATTTTCAAGGGGATAATCTCCTAACAACTTACATGCATATTTCTATGTTTGTATATTAAAATTAGACAAATGTTTTTATCAAATTTGGACAACCCATTATTTCAAGAAAAGAATGAGAAAAATAATGAGATCCACTTTTCTTTTAGTTAAAGTAAACTAATACAAATTTGATGTAAACAAATAACATTGTTGTCTCCCATATATAAAGAGTACCCCTTGAAGAAGAAAAAAAGCAAACACTTGGAAGAACCACGATAGAAACTTTTTTATTATGCAAAGAAACTCCATAAAATTTAAGAAGATTGAAAGTAACAGCAAACTATATGAATATGATATTTCAACAATTCCAACATGATGCACATTGATTAAGGCAATATTAAAGATGCCAAATTTTAATATAAAAAATATATTTTGGACACTCTACTTAATTTGTATTAATATATAACCATAAGAAATTCTTCCATGTGATCTAAGACTAATGGTTTCAAACACATCCAACTCATTCATCATGAATTAAAGAGTTAAAATTAATACATAAGTTTATTTAAAATTATCACTACGCCATAATTGTCTTTTTTTTTTATCAGCAATGTATTATATTAAAATAAAGAAAGAATTATGAGAACAAGTAATGCTCTTATCCACAACAACATTACACATACCAATTCAAACAACTTGAAGGGCTCCACACCCAATCCATGAACGAGAAAGGGAAAGGAGAAAATCGAGCAGATAGGAGGTTCCAAGAATGAAGTTGAATAGCAAAAGTTTTCATGTTTATTAACATTGCATCTAAAACATATGATATAGAATCATGCAATATATATATTATGTGGAAGTAGAGATTTTATTATTATGAGAGAAGCAATGGCATGAGAGGGCCTGCATGGTGGTGTGTTTGAAGTTTGAACTCTCTCTTAGTTAAACAATTTGCTTTTATTTTCTCTTCCTTAAGGTTGGGACCATTTCACAGCAAAGCATGCATAATCAATGGCATCAAAAGTCAAAAAGAATATAACTCAATCAACCTAACACTGTACACTATCTCCTCTACCACACCATTACCCTTTCCTCCATCCCCCACTCCTATAACTACCTACCCATATAGATTCATAACCTTGTACCCTTATTATCAACCTATCACAAAGAATAAACAAATATCATTGCCCTACATCTTTAGGGCATACCATAACATAAGGGTATATAAAGTTGTTGCTTTGTGACCATCAGATCATAGACTTGAAAATGACTTTGTTTGCGGAAATAAGATTGGTCATATACAAAACACATCATTAACTATTATAATATATCTCATAGACCAAGATTATTAAATCTTGTAATAATATATCTAATTAAGTGGCACTTGTATTTGTAAACTTAGAAAGAAATTTATCAGTTGAGTAATTAGCTAATTATATATCTTATTTTCTTATAAGGATAAAAATTAAAGATAGTTATAAGCTCATTACTTTTGGAACAAGTTCCCTTTTGATCTGAAACCGGAAGCATATTATGGTACAAGATTATACCAAATATGATGAAAACGACAAGTTGCTCACATGACCACAATACCAACATTATTCATGGGCCCCCACGTAATTGTAGTAATCCCCTCCCTCCTCACCCCCACAAAGATTTATTATCTCAAACTGTGTCTCAAATTATAGCATAGACCAATAATATTGAATCAAAAACAGAAAAAATAATAAACAATTAATTCTTTTAATTGACATTACATGTTTTCATTAGTCGATAATATGATTTAGAAAAACAGATCTTTGTCACACTATATATATATATATATGTATCTATTTTCCTTCATTTTCTCTTTCATAAGAATAATAAATTTGTTGTAGTGTTGAAAGAACTGTTTTTGCTTCTTTTCCTAGTTGTAAAGAAGCTTCATGTGAAGGTAACTATACTTGTTAACTAAAACCCACATCACATGTATTCCTTCTCTTCCTATCTATCTATCTATTATGCTTTGTAGGTCAACAATAACAACAAAGTTTTTTTTTTTTTTTTGAATCCTCCATGGCTTGTTTTTCTTTAGGGTTTGAACTTTGAAGCTAGCCCTCTTGGTCAAAATTAATAAGCAGGCAAGGAATTAATTTTTTATAAATAATTATTATGTACTAAGAAGAGATCCTCCTTTTGTTTTTCTTTATATCATGAAATCTTAGTTAAATATCTTCATATATAGTATTTGCTGGTAAGGTTTTATTTGACCTTATAAATATATATAATAATCTTCTTTATATACTCAAATTCAATTTGGTCCTTTTATTTTTATACATATATTTTTTTTCTTCATTTCATCTTATTGTTTTTATGCCATTTTTTTTCTTAGATCCAGAGGTTATATATTATTATTACAAGAATTGAAGGTTGATAAGTCATAATTTCATGGATTTGATTCAACAAGTTAAAGGATATTCTAATAGCAGAGAAGAAGATGAGTTAGATGAGGAAGCTCCAGCAACAAAAGCAGAAGAAATTATCAGAATTCCAAGAGAAGAAGAAATCAATAGTAAGAACTTGTACTCATTTTTTCTTCTTCATCATATAGTAAATAAATAATTTTTTAATATGTGTCCATAAACACATGTGTAGAAATTAAAAATAAAAGTAATACAAAACCATGGTGTGGTTATATATTTATTATATGTTGAAGTTTAATTTTTTCATGAAAAATCACTTTTTTTATATTCCTAAACAAATGCTTAAGGACACATAGTAGAAAAATAGATAAATAAATATATAATCCATGGTTGTGGATGCTTAGCTTCAAGATCATCATGAATCTAAATCTGTGACAAATAATTATGTGGGTTAGGGTTACACCAGAAAGATGAAGGTTCAAACAATTTGATGAATCAAAGAAATCAGAAGCTAGAGTTGATGGACTTGTCACTTGGGAGAAACAACAAAAACAATGAATCAAATTTCCAACAAAGAGTAGTAATTGTTGGTGGTTGTGGTAGTACTACTAATACTACTCCTCATGATGCCACTTATTCTTCATCAATATCTTCAACCAACAACAATGAGGGAAGTAATAATAGCAATGTGGAGAAAGAACACATGTTTGATAAAGTAGTAACACCAAGTGATGTAGGAAAGTTGAACAGATTAGTGATACCAAAACAACATGCTGAGAAGTACTTTCCACTTGATTCCTCATCAAATGAAAAGGGTCTTCTCCTAAACTTTGAAGACAGAAATGGGAAGCTATGGAAGTTTAGGTACTCTTATTGGAATAGTAGTCAAAGCTATGTGATGACAAAAGGATGGAGCCGTTTTGTTAAGGAGAAGAAGCTTGATTCTGGTGACATTGTTTCATTCAAACGCGGCGTCGGAGATTTGTATAAACATGTATTGTATATAGATTGGAAGAGAAGGCTTGATCATTCTCATAATCATAATAATCTTCTTCATGATCCTTCATCAACACCTTTGTTTCTTCCTAATCAATATTCTTCCATTACTTGGGGTGGAAGATTGTACTCTTTGCCTTCTCCAAATGCATCAACTTCTACTATGCTTCCTCCTCATAACAATCTCAATTATAATAGGCCTTTGTATAATACCTTGCATCATCAACAACTACAATATTACCAGCAATACTATGATGGTAGAAGTGGAAGTGGACTAGGTTACCTGAGGTCAACACCATCAATGTCAATGCATCAAATTGGTGATCAAAACTTGCAAGAGAAAGGGAATAATATTGCCCCTATGATCATTGATTCGGTGCCGGTTACTCATCATCATCATCATCATCATCAACATCAACAAGATCCTCACCATGGTGGTATTGGTACTACTACTAGTAATGCAGGAAAAACATTAAGGCTATTTGGAGTGAACATGGAATGTGCTTCTTCAGAAGATTCAAAGTGCTTGTCATCTTCAGCTTCAATGGCTAATTCACTTTCTTCTTCTTCTTCTTCTCTAAGGGCACCCTATGAAGATCACTCACTTTCATCACCATCTACAAGGGGAACTTCAGTGCTTTTTGATTTGGATCCTTCTTTGCAATACAAACAATGAAGTGCATATGATCAAAAGAATTGAAGAGAGAATTAATAATGATGAAGGAGATTTATGGTTTCTAAGTTAGTTGGGGTTGAACTCCTACACACTCTTTTGCAGCACTTCAATTTTAATTTTTTGTTCTCTTTGTCTCACCAACTACAAAACAAGACTTTCTTCTGTTCTTATTCTTTTGATCAGTAATCACTGTTTAGTAATTTAACTTCTCAGTATCTCTTAATCTGTTCAAAGCATTAATTAGGAAATGAATTCCATTACCCCTTTCAATTGTGTAGAATATAATACAACACTATATATATTCATATATATTATATTATGTATCATAATATATATAAAAGATGATATATCTCAGTGACATTTACATAAGATATATCTATTCTATCTTTCCATATAATGACAATATCCAATATATTGAACCATGTCATATATAGGTGTATTGCATCAAAATATATAATAAATTATTGGTCTCTCTCCTTTCACTGCATTTAATGATGCATACATTACACAATAAAGCTTGTTACTTTCTAGCTTCTTTGATCTTCTGTGTTTCTGTTAGAATTGTTGCGTTGATGTGGATCACAACACTGCTACTTCTGATTCTGCTGCATAATTAGTCATTTTAGCTTTGCAGATAAAGAGCAGAAAGTTGTTAAATCTATAAAAAGGTGATCATTTTTATATATAGATTCAAGCTCCTTTATCCATATTTGGTTACTATATATCATTTATTCATGAGTAGTTAGTGTTACTGCTACCACTTTCTTCTCATTCATCTCTTCTCTTACATGCACTTTCTTACTTTCTTGTCTTCTCTTCCTATTCATATTCATAACAACCTAGCCTCCTTTTTTGTAATATTATATTGTTTCTGATATGTGATTCTTTTCATAATTGTATACATACACCTCATTTATCCTTGAGAGACTTTTGTTATATTAATTATTACGTTTTGAGTTTGATTATTGGTTTTATTTTTAATTAGTATTCAGTTCAGTCTGTTGAAATACATACAAATGATAATTTATTGCCTATTTATAGATAGAACTAATTTATTTCATATGTGCGAGTATCACTCCCAACAATAAATGTCGTTCATATAAAAAATTGTGCATAGTCATGGTAAGGAAAATAGTAAATCTTCTCATGATAGGGTTGTTATTATCAAGTTTCTTTCTTATATCAATAAATTTTACTTTTCACATAATCTCCACTAACTACTATAATTAAATTGTGTTTTAGCTACTACTATTTAAATTTATTTCCTTCACTACCCAATTTATTTATTATTTATAAACTATATGTATATATGTAATACTAAGAAATTGAAGTTTTTGCTCTTGTAAAAAGTGGGTGTCCCAAAACATAAATATAGTATACTTATAGTTCTTGCTTTTGATAATCCAATCAAGTAATTATTTTACTTTGTAATTGCATAATCTGACACCAATAGTTTTATACATATCCAAATAATTGATTATGTATAAACTTGTATATTTTTAATATAATCAATAGTTTAAATGTGTCTAACACTTGATAGTGTAATATTATTTATACATTGTTAGTAGAATGATTTATATATCATTTATTTGTATTACTTTTATTTAAAAGTTAATAATAATTAAATATAATAATTAAGCATATAAAATTCATTCACTCATATTTTCCATGCTTATTTAATACTCATATTTGAATTATTAACATCACATTTATTACAAAATGGATCGTTCATTGCATAAAAAGGAGAGATTAAACAATGTTAGGTTCTTAGAGTGTGATAATAGAAAGCAAAATTAAATTAATTAATATAATATGGAAGAGGGTAAGATCCACAATAACTAGGTAGACAAGACAAAAATATAGGAGTAGAACTTTCCTTATGAGACACTTGAATGTGATGTTTTTCTATTGTAATCATCATATTATCTCAGATCCTTGTCTTGTGTCAATTTTCATGAGTTAGATCTTCTCAAAACTATTGGAAAATAGTCTAAATATATACACTATTGGAACATTCGAATTTAATAATATATTGTATGTTATTTCCAATACATTCGAGTGTAATGTTTTGAGTAAAATATAAAATTGTAAATAGATTGATTTAGTTTAGAATTTAAATTGTGTTTGAAACTCATTAAAATGGGAATTGGTTTTGTTTTACTATTTAAAACGAAAATCGCACCTATCCAATTTTTTCCCAATAGTATAATCCAAACCTATATATGGTACTATTAATTAAGATTGTTAATAACACTCAAGATTGTTGAAGGTTATTTTTTAGTGATATTATTCACAAATAAATAAATTTATATCAAATCTACATCATACTTATTTATAGACATAATGGAAGAGAGAATATGTATAAAAAATGAATTTTCTTGCTTGATTATCTAAAAAACAATGAATTAAAAATTATGTAAAAGTTCTATGCGCACATATAATTAGTTTTCTCTCCAAGAAATGGAGAATGAGAGAGTATCTATAAGTTAGTCATATTAAATAATATTTCTATACTTTAGAAAATTTAATATATTAATCTATCACATAACCTTTGATATAGACATATAAAAAGAAAAAGTTTAATATTTCTATCCTTAATATCCGAAAGAAAGCGTTCAAAGATGTGATTATTATATTATTTTATGTTTAAATTGTTGAAAAAATATAATTTATATGGTCCTGATACACTTGTCGACTCTCCAAAAACCTTAATATTAAAATTGATAAATACAAATTAAAACACTAAATCACTAATATATATATA